>NC_064820.1:211499552-211802582 GCF_024166365.1 Elephas maximus indicus | reverse complement strand
TGGAGACCACGGGCCACTTCCTCATGCAACTTACTTGTGCCTTCAGGCCCTGTTTGGGCCCTATCTCATATATACCACTTCCATTCAATAATGAAGTGCTGCTGTGCACGTCTAAATTTATGACTCTGTGGGTCAGAGAACACTCAGTTCATGATAAGCAACTCAGGCCACATGGTGACTTGCTGTCCCATGGTTAAGCATTCAGTTTCTACTAAGCCTCAGTAACAAGCAAAAGCTGTTTCTCAAAAGGAGAGTAGTTATCTGCAGAAGATGGTGGGGCTTTGCCCCAGGATCCTAGGGGCCTGTGCTGTGATTCACCAATAGGGGCCTGCCAAAGACTCCAAACAGCATCTCTCTCTGCCCCTGACACTTCAAGCACCACTGGATCAGCTGGATCATATGGCCCAAGGGGCAGAGCAGCTTGCACAGCAGCCTGAACTTGTTGTAGATCCTTATCTTTTTCCTGGGCCCCTCTCAAAACTAGCAGCTTTTCGAATCACTTGATAAATAGCCTGGAGTAGCACACCCAAATGAGGAATATGTTGCCTCCAAAATCCAGAGGCCTACTAGGCGCTGTGCCTCCTTTTAGGTTGTGAAAGCAACCAGACACAATAACTTATCTTTCACTTTGGAAGGCATATCTGGACATGCCCCATGCCACTGGACCCCTAGAAATTTCACTGAGGTGGAAGGTGCCTGAATAATTGTGGGATTAATTTCCCACAGTCTAGTGCTTAAATGTTTTAGAATAAGTCCAGAGTCACTGACACTTGTTCCTTACTAGGTCCAATCAGCATAATGTCATTAATGTAATGGATCAGTTTGACATCTTATGGAAGGGAAAGGCAATCAAGATCCCCGCAGACTGAATTACAACCGAGGTCTACAGAGTTAATGTAGCTCTGAGTTAGGCATGTGAAGGTGCATTTTGGGCCTTGCCAGCTGAAGGCAAACTGTTTTGGTGGTCCTTTGAAACAGGTATTCCAATTACGCATTCTGGAACAGGGGAAATCACTGCAGGATGGGTTCAGGGACCCACTGGACCTACTGTGAGATGGACATGCGCCAAAACTCCATTAATAACCTGATCTCCATATGCCCCCTGACTGGTGGGCCACAGTGACACTTTGGATCTTCTGGAATTAATATCAGTTCAGAGCCAGTATCCAGTAATCCCCAAAAAGTCTGATTATTTCCTTTTACCCAATGAACAGTCAGTCTCGTAAAAAGCTGTGGATCCCTTTGGGAAAGACTGGGACACAGATTACCAGTATAAAATTTTGGCGGTGTATTGGAATCCTTCCTCAAAGGGACCTGGCCTCCCCTTCATTCAAGAGGTGTGGATCTTTAAACTAATTCAAGTCTGGGAATTGATTGAGGGACTGTGACTCTATTCTGGTGATTTGAGTTAGACTGCTACTGTTCATCTGACCTAGAATTCATCTATTTGTACAGATCAGGTAAATATTTAGTAGGTTTTCTCTCCTAGGGACACCATGGCTAAGTAGCCAATGCCATAAGTCCATACAAGTCAGAGTATTCTGATTACTGCTTTGACTTCACTGTCCATTACTGTAACCACATCCACTTGTTTTTGTCAATTGAGTGCAGCCACTCGGCCCCTACTACCACAGGGTCCAATCAGCCCCATTGTAGTTTGGTGTCTTAGTTCAGTTATGGCAGTTCCCACTCTCAAATCGTATTTACATAAACTAGCAATCACGGCAGTCTTCAAGGATGCTGGAGCTCCCTTCACAAATTTGTGCCTCACAGTTGTGGTAAAAGATGTGCCCTCTGGGCATTCCATGTGTGGATCTGTGGGTCTAACCTGATAAATCTACTCCAGCAAGCCAATTTTCCTAAGCCTTTGGATACTTTCTTCTGCAGTATACCAAGGCAGGTCTGGTACTTCAACTTGATTTAGTGTAGGCCACTGTGTAGTCCATGCTTCAGCTACCCAGCCAAACGAACTGTTAGATCCTTTCCTAACTTCTTGAGCTGAAACACTGAATGGAGAATATGTGCTTAGTGGACCCATATCAATAAATTCAGACTGATCCATCTTTATGTTTCTTGCACCATTACCCCACACCCTTAATAACCATTCCCACACATACTCCCCAGGTTTCTGTTTGTACATGTTAGAAAAGTCAAGTAGTTCTCTTGGAGTGTAGCATACCTCCTTCTGGGTCACACTTTGTACTTCACCTTTTGGGGCTTACTGGGACTTAAGTCTCGTTATAGCTCTAGAAGGCAGAATCAGTAGTGTGGAATTGTTTTGAGAAGGTTCAACATTGTCTTGTAAAGCATCTGCCTCAGGCAATGCCCCAGGCAATGACTCAAGAAAGGGCTCTTTAGAGGCAGCTGGGTTAGAGCTAATTTCTTTAGATAGGAGTGGAGGGGCTAATGGTTTTTCTGGGCAGGGTGGTGTAGCAGACAAACTTAAAGTAATCTCTTCAGATGGGAGTGGTTCTTTTGGCAAGAGTGATTCAATGGAATTTAGGGGCTCAGTGTCTCCACCTTCCTGATTTTCTTCTCGTATGTCCCCGTTCCAAGTTTCAGGATCCCATTTCTTCCCAATCAATGCTCTCACTCTAACTTCAGACACCTCTCAATGTTGGCAATTGAGCTAGCATTTTAATTCAGCCTCTCTTACGATAGAAGCCTGGGTTTGGTTTTTGGAAATATCAGCTCTGTTACTACAGCAAATAATGCTTTATTTCAAACCACAATTGGAAGATTTGAGGCCATTCATGTGGCACTTGAGCTTTGACTCTGAAGCCCTGTACACATCTCTGTCTTTCACCAGTTTGTCTAGCAAAAGTAGGATCAACTAACAAGCTTCCTTATACTTCTCAATCTGGCAAAACTGTAGAAAGATATCACACATGTGTTCAGTATGAGCCTTGCCTCTCACCAATATCCAATCTACTGGTGGCAATATTTTGCATATTTTTATTGGCACCTCACACCGTGGATTAGCAGTGCCCTCTTTACTGCTGGAAGCAGAGTAATCAATATCATTAAGACTAACCAGACTTGAGAACCAATTTAGAAAACTCATCCTTACAATTTTGTTTCTTTAGAACCACTTGCGGTAATAAATGTGTTAAGCTGAGTTCCCTAGAGAAGCAAAACCAGTGAAGTGTGTATATATATGTATATATATATATATATGGTTTATATCAAAGAAACAGCTCACGTGATTGTAGAGGTTAGAATGTCCCAAGTCTGTGGATCAGGATACAGGCCTCTCCCAATGCACGCAGCAGCAGGAGCTGGTGAACCTAAGATCAGCGGGTTGGAGAGCAGGGCCCGCACTCACAGGCTGTGAAGGTCAAGGGAATTCCAAGGTCAGCAGGAAAGACTGCAAGGTTTCTCCTTATTCACATAGCTGCAGGGGCTGGCTAACCCAATCTCAGCAGGTCGAGGAGCGGGACCCTTGCTTGCAGGCTGTGAAGATTGATGAATCCCAAGATCAACAGGTAGTCTTTTAGCTCAAGTCTGAAGAACTGGACTTCAGGCAAGAGACATCTGCTGGATCCATAACAAGCCAAAAACCTTGGCAAGGTGATCAGGAAGCAAGTAGGTGGCAGAGGGCAGAGAGATGAGGGCTGGCTGAGGGGGTGATGAGCCACCACAGGTCCCATGCCCACAGTTACCACCCAGCAGATTCCATCATGGGGGTGGTCACATATCAGATTTCAACAGGGAAGTGATCACAATGTTATACAACTGCCAAAACACTGAGAATCATGTCCCAGCCAAGTTGACACACAATCTTAACCATCAAAGTTCCATATTTTTTTCTTATTATAGATAAAGTTTTGTCCCTTAAAAAAAAAAAATCAAATAACGAAATTTTGGTTTAAAGATTTTCTGTACTGTTTCCCTATTTGCTGTTTTATTTCCACTCTAATCTTTAATTTTCCTATTTTTTTATAGCTTTGTGTTGAGTTTGTACTTGTTTTTCTAGTTCGATGTAATAACATTCACCAACATTCTTTGTTTCTTCTTATGCCTTCAGGTTCCTGTTCAATGGCCTTTCATTTCCAACTGAAAAACTCTTTTTAGCATTTCTTGGAGGTCGGATCTATTATTGATGGACTCAATCAACCTTTATTTCTCAGAGACTGTCTTAATTTCTATTCCATTTTGAAGGATAGTTTTGCTAGATATACATTTTTTTCAGCAATCTATATGATCCAACTATTTTCTTAACTCAATGTTCTCAAGTTTCCTGACCATTTGATGTTGTTAGGTAACATCAGTTGTTTCTTACTCATAGTGACCCTGCGTAAAAGAGAAAAAAACACTGCCTGGTCCTGCACCTTCCTCACAATTGTTACTATGTTTGAGCCCATTGTTGCAGCCACTGTGCCAATCTGTCTCATTGAGTATATCCTTTTTTTTTCACTGACCCTTTGCTTTGCCAAATATGAAGTCCTTCTTTGGGGATTGGTCCCTCCAGATGACATGTCCAAAGTATGAGATGAAGTCTTACCATGCTCACTTCTAAGGAGCATTGTAGCTGTACTTCTTCCAAGACTAATTGTTCGTCTTTCTGGCAGTCTGTGGTATAATCGATATTCTTTGCCAACACTATGATTCAAATAAATTAATTCTTCAGTCTTCCTTACACATTGTCCAGCTTTCACATGCATATGAAGTGATTGAAAACACCATGGATTAGGTCAGGTGCACCTTAGGCTTCAAGGTGACATCTTTGCTTTTTAATTCTTTAAAGAGGTCTTTTGCAACAGATTTACCCAATGCAGTGTGTTGTGATTTCTTGCAAAGCAGTGATTTCTTGACTGCTGCTTCCATAGGTATTGATTGTGGATCCAAATAAATTGTGATCCTTGACAACTTTAATCTTTTCTCCATTTATCATGACGTTGCCTATTAGTCCAGTTGTGAGGATTTTTGTTTTCTTCACATTGAGATGAACTTTGCAAAATGAAAACAGAACTTAAAGATGTGGAAAATTCTGTTGTAGAAACTAAGGACACATGCCCTAGAATTTTCACCAAGAATGTGGCTATGCAATCTTTTGTTAAAGAGATTAAGCCTGTGACTGATAGATCTAACCAACAGCAGAAAACCCATCAGCTTACACTGAAGGGAACAGAGAAAGAATGAAAAGAAAGAATACAGTCTGCCTCTTGAAATTCTATAGGCAGAAAACAGACCAAAGGAGCGACGTATGTTGTCTGGGATGATCCTTGGAGAAGATTGGAGATCAGCAGAACTGTAGGAAGGAGAACAGAAAGCTGGTCCTATTTGGTTTCAAATGGTGAGACCACAGTCTCCTGGATCTCAAAGGGTGGGATCAGAGCCTTCCAGGTTTCAAAGAGTCAGATCTTGACCAACTCGATTCTGGAGTGTGGGGTTGCCATTAAGGTGTACCGGGGGTGGGGCCACCACTGAAAGCTGAAGGGGCGGACATCCCATGCAGAAGAATGAGGCCTTCTGGGGTCGAGGGGTTGGGGTCGCTACTCAGATAGGCTAAGAGAATGGAACTGCCCAAAGCTGAGGGAGCAAAGTGGCAATCCCGGTGGTCCTGGAAAGCAGTGCTGAAGCTCAGGACTTAGAGGCCTCCATCTAGAATCCAGAGAGCATGGTGAACACAGAGTCTGAAGGGCAGTGCCACTACCCACAAGGTCTCAGAGAAAAGATTATTTTCAAGACTTGAGAGTTAATGTAAATTGTTTTGCTGGATTTTGGACTTGCTTGGTGCCTGTTAACTCTTCTTTCCCTCCAGTTTCTCCCATTCATAATAGAGATGTCTACCTTGTGCCTGTTCCACAATTGTACTTTGGAAACAGATAACTTGTAATCCAGATTTCACAGGTTCACGGATGAAGAGAAATATATCCCAGGATGAGATATGCCTAAAGTCTCACCCGTTTTTGATCTAGATGATCCAGAAGAGATTTTTGACTTGGAATTATTTAAGATTTTTGGAATTATGTGATGAGATGAATACATTTCGCATATGGAAAGGACATGAATTTGGGGGGACCAGAGGGTAAAATGTTATGGATTGAACTGTGTCCCCCCAAAATATGCACTGTAATTCATAACCCATTTGGGTATGGGTGGTCTTTGTTATGTTAATGAGGTAGATTAGTGTAGAGTGTCTCTTGAATCAATCTCTTTTGAGATATTAAAGCAATTAAACAAGTGAGCAGAGGAGAGCTGGAGAAGACACATACCAAGTCACATAAAGATTGCCCAGGAGCAGAAGCTCAGAAGAGAAAAGGACCTTCCTCTAGAGCTGACACAGAAAGAAAGCCTTCCCCTAGAGCTGGCACCCTGAATTCAGACTTCTAGCCTTCTAAATTGTGAGAAATTAAATTTCTGTTTGTTAAAGCCAGCCACTTGTGGTATTTCTGTTATAGCACCACTGGATGACCAAGACACTTGGAAACCCTATGAGGCAGTTCTACTCTGTTCTGTAAGGTGGGTATAAGTTGAAAGCACTCAATGGCAATGAGTTAACAGATTTACTTATTAAAGCCCTTATTAACAACTAAAAATGAAGGTTTAGGGAAGTTTTTAAAAAGTGCTTGCTTATATTTAGCTGGTGAGTGGAAGTCTTATATTTGAATGAAGGCAAAATGGCCCCAGGAAACTACACCATTAAGCTCTAAGTTATACTGATCTATAGTAAGTAGTATATTTTACACACTTTCAGAGTTTTCAAAATGATGATAACCAGTCAGTCCTTTTAATCTCTCTCAGAGCCGATTATGACAGAGATAAATTACTGTCTTCTAGAGATCAAATAACTGAGACTGAGAGGATCCATCTGATTTTCCCAAATCAGGGCAAAGACAAGTTTGGGTTCCTTAGAATACAGGATATTGTCTATCAAATTCACACATCCTCCTTACGTTTCCTCTGAATGGCAAAGGTTAACTAATTTATTAGTTTATTAAATTGATAATAATTTACACACATTTGCAAGCATCTGTTTTTAACTGTTCAGTCGTGCTAATTCTTTCATTTCAGTTAGTGTGATGGTTAATTTTATGGGTCAATTTGACTAGGCTATGATTCCCAGTGATTTGATCACAAACTGACCTGGTTGCTATTCTACAATATACTGTAAAATGCTATAAGTAATGTATTATAAAGTAATATAATGTAATGTTATCACCTGACATATGTGATCTGATGTGAACAACCAATCAGCTCACAGGGGAGTTTCCTTGGGGTGTGGTCTGCCTCCATAATATAAATGGATATTCTGACAGAGCTAAATCTCTCTACACTCTACACTTCTCTCATTGCCTCACCTATGAATCTTGGAACATAAGCCTGCAGAAGTCTCTAGCCTTTGGCTAACCTACAGATTTGAGACTTCTCAGCCTCATACAATTGCAGGAGCCATTTTTTTTTTAAAGTAAACCTCTCTCTCTCACTTCCTCACTCTCTCTCCATATATGTAGGAGCCCTGATGGTGAAGTGGTTAAGAGCTATGGCTGTTAATCAAAAGGTCAGCAGTTCAAGTCCTCCAGTTGCTCCTTGGAAACACTATGCAACAGTTCTACTCTGTCCTATAGGGTTGCTATGAGTCAGAATCAACTAGATGGCAACAGGTTATACACACACACACACATACATAGAGAGAGAAATAGATATCATTGGTTTTATTTCTCCGTAGAACCCTAACTAAGACAATTGGGTCCAATTTACTTGTGCTTTGGAGATCATTACCTTCATGAAATTACCCATGGGCAGCTGGCTGTTGTTGGATGGCAGGAACTATGTTCCTACAAGATTTGCATACCCACGTTTTTAGGTAAAGCATAACGTTATTGTCTTGCTTACATAAGAATAGTGCTTTTTTCATCTGAATGCGTTCTTAAATCATTTTTGTGTAATAGGAATATTTTACTAAACCATCTTTCAGAACTTGGTTTGAAGACGCTAACAGGTTAAACCTTTGTTCTTACCTCCCCATTAAGATCATAAAATACTCATGAATACACCTAATCCTCACTCATCGACTGTCTTGTTGTTCAACATTTCATGTTTACGACAATAGTAAAAAATCTACTCTGCAACTATTTTGTGTGTTAATGAGGTGGCAAGCAAGGCAGCAATGGCTGCAGAGTGTCTCCTCCCTCGAGGAGGGTCTCTGGTAGCCTCTGGAAAAGTGGGTCATGCTGCCCCATGCCCTCTACTCCCTCCTGCTGGTGGGGGGGAGGGGGTTGTTGCGTACAGCTGCCACATGAGGCCAGACTCCTCAGTGACCATGGGCTTCAGGCAGATGTGCAGGCAGGACCTACCCAGTGGGTGCTTGTTCTGGGTTCTATGTAGGCTGAGACCCTGTAGCTCAAATTTGCTTTGGGTGGGTAGGGAGAAAAGAAAAAGGCATTGGAGAGGGTGTTTGGAAGAAATGTGTATGAGTTTAATGACACCCCAAAGTGAGCTGAAATGCACCTGAAGCCTCAGTGGGCCAGGTGCGTTGCCAGGTTCCCAGTGCACTTGCAGAAATCCTCTAGCCCTGGTGACTTGGCAGATCTGGAGGGCTGCCATCATCCAAGATCATGAAGGCAGGGCTAACAGGAGTGAGAGCGGAGTCCTGGAGGCGGCTTCCCAAAGGAAGCTCTGATTCAGCAAAGGAGGAAGGTGAAGTTGTTAAGCTGTGGGCCCTCCAGTCACGTATAGTCAGACTTTATCCAGCTTTTTCTTCTCCAAGCCTCCTTCTCTGCAGAGTGATAATCCATAATTGAATTCATCACAACGATGAGTGTATCAGTAACCCTTCGCTGTTATAATTTCTATGATCATATTTTCCAAATAAAAAAATTAGACAAATGGATGGTCTGAAAACAGAAAAAAAAAATTCCCCATTTTTGCATAACATCTATTTTCGCACAATGTTTTGGTCTTTGGAAACTAACCATGTTGATAAGTGAGGAGTAGATGTGCTTTGTTTTTACTGTTGTTAATGTCTTATCTCTACCCTTCCTTTTTCTTCACAGTATGCCTTTCCTGCAATCTTTTGCTTCATTTTGTGTTTTTATTTATTTTAATTACATAAATATGATTCAAATTGTAAGTATGGATAGAGTATCAAAGAAATACCCCAACATTTTTCTGTGAACAAATTAATTTTATTTTAAAAATGAAATGAGCCAAATCAGTAAATATATAGTCAACTATTTTAAGAGAATAGTAAAAAAAAAAAAAAGAAAGAAAGAAACCCAGTGCCATTGAGTCAGCAGACAGAATTCTCATTAATTATTTGTGTAATTGTTGCTGTAATTTCCAAGGTCAAAAATAATACCACGGAGTGTGACAGACACATAAAAATAAAGCATGGCTGATATTTGTTTCTTTTTGCTGTATTAGTTGATTCAAAATTCTTACTTTCAAACACATTTTTACCGCATACTTGTAAAATACATAGAAATACGCATACAGAAGTTACAGAGGAAACTAAGAAGAACATTACAATTAAAGCAAAAACAAAAATATATAAACAGTTGGAACATACATAACCCAACCCCAGTGCCGTCGAGTCGATTCCGACTCATAGCGACCCTATAGGAGAGAGTAGAACTTCCCCATAGAGTTTCCAAGGAGTGCCTGGCAGATTCGAACTGTTGACCCTTTGGTTAGCAGCCATAGCACTTAACCACTATGCCACCAGGGTTTCCGAAACATACATAAAACAGTTGAAATATATGTAACAACTAAACAAAACAAAATACATTAATATTGTAAAAACATTTTTTTAAAGTACTACTTTAGAAGTAGTTCTATAGAGTCCATAATGTAAGGACTTTTTCAATAACTTAATCTGTAGGAATCTGTTCCGTGTCTGCCCTTGTTGTGTCTGTTATAGTTTTTTTTTTTTTTTTTTTTTAATAATTAAAACCGTATAGTACTCATGGATAACATTGAGAAGAATGGGAATTCCAGAACACTTAATTGTGCTCACGAGGAACCTTTACATAGATCACAAGGCGGTTGTTGGGACAGAACAAGGGAATACTGATTGGTTTAAAGGCAGGAAAGCTGTGCGTCAGGGTTGTATTCTTTCACCGTACCTATCCAATCTGTACGCTGAGCAAATAATACGAGAAGCTGACTATATGAAGAAGAATGAGGCATCAGGATTGGAGGAAGACTCATTAACAACCTGCAACATGCAGATGACACAACCTTGCTTGCTGAAAGTGAAAAGGACCTGAAGCACTTACTAATGAAGATCAAAGACCACAGCCTTCAGTATGGATTACACCTCAACATAAAGAAAACAAAAATCCTCACAACTGGACCAATGAGCAACATCATGATAAACAGAGAAAAGATTGAAGTTGTCAAGGATTTCATTTGACTTGGATCCACAATCAACAGCCATGGAAGCAGCAGTCAAGAAATCAAAAGACATATTGCATTGGGTAAATCTGCTGCAAAGGGCCTCTTGAAAGTGTTGAAGAGCAAAGATGTCACCTTGAAGACTAAGGTGCGCCTGACCCAAGCCATGGTATTTTCAATTGCATCATATGCATGTGAAAGCTGGACAATGACTAAGGAAGACTGAAGAAGAATTGATGCCTTTGAATTGTGGTGTTGGCAAAGAATATTGAATATACCATGAACTGCCAGAAGAACAAATAAATCTGTCAGTTCTGTACAACCAGAATGCTCCTTAGAAGCAAGGACGGCGAGACTGCCTCTTACATACTTCGGACATGTTGTCAGGAGGGATTAGTCTCTGGAGAAGGACATCGTGGTTGGCAAAGTACAGACTCAGCAGAAAAGAGGAAGACCCTCAGTGAGGTGGATTGTCACAGTGGCTGCAACAATGGGCTCAAGCATAACAGCGATTGTATGGCTCAGGACCAGGCAGTGTTTTTTTCTGTTGTGCTTAGGGTAGCTACTAGAGTGAACTGACTCTATGGCACCTAACAACAACTAACAACAAATTCTGCCTGATCCAACTTTATGCTCCTTTCATTATTTTTTTTACACTCTTAATAGCCATTCCCACACATATTCCCTGAATTTCTGTCTTTATTAATTAGAAAGCTCACGTAGAGTTTTTGTAGGGAAGCGCACTTCCTAATGGGTCATATTTTTTACTTCGCCTTTAAGTTTCCGCTGAGATTGACTTTAGTTGTAAGTGTAGAAGTAAAGGGGGCTGGTGGGGGCAGATTCTGAGGAGAATCAACAGTGTCTTGCAATGCAACTGCCTCAGAGAATTCATTACAACTTCCTCAGGCACAGAGGGTTAATATCCTCAGGTAAGGATGAAAGGGCTGCTTTTACTGGCTAAGAAGACTCAAAAAAATGTAGGAGTTCAATGTCACTAGCTTTATCAATATCTAACCCGTGTCTTCATTCAAATATTCAGATCATATTCCTTCCCAATAAACACTGTTACTTTAACAGCAGAAAAACAGTGAAGGTAGGAATTTAATTTGCACTGTAATTCAGCCATTTGTAGTATGAGACTCTGAGTTTGGTTTTCAGCCACCTCATCTTCAAGGCTACGAAACATAAGCTTTTATTTTATAGCATTCATAGAAACTTTCAGCTCATTATGCAACACTTGACCAGGGAATTTAAAGCTCTGACCTCATCCTTTCTCTTTCCCTACTTTGCCCAGTGAAATTAGGAGCAACCAGTCAATGTGGTTATACTCATCAGTTGAACAAAATCTTCTAAGGTATTAAATGCATGATCATTCAGAACATTGTCTCTTTTAAATATTTGATCAGGAGTATTCAATTGCATGTGTCTATTTCTTCATTATGCCATGAATTATCAGTGCCGTCTTTACTTTTTGAGTCATTAATGCCTTAACATCTAACCAGATGTGAGATACAATTTCAGAAAACCCAGAATTAAATCAGAAAAGTCATTCTTGAGATTTTATTCCTCTAGAATCACTCCCAGTATCAAAGGCTATGTTTGTCGGTGTCCTCCAGAGAACCAGGGCTAATAAAATATATATTTAAAAGAGAGAACGAGACAGAGAGAGAGAGATCTTAAGGAAAGGGCAAACTTGATTGTAGGGCTAGCAAGTCTGATATGCTTAGGTCAGGTAACTGCCTTGAAACTCTGGAAGTCCTGTGTCTGAAATATGTAGGCAATGCAACTAGCTGTAACCTTCAAAAGCCTTGCGTCTGAAATTGGCGGACCAAGCAGCATACTGAAAACTCTGGAAAAAAATGTTTGTTTACAATCTTGAGGCAAAATTATTCTCCCTTGGAAAACCTACTTTTAGCTCCTAAAGCCTTCAACTGATCGGATGAGGCATATCCGTACTGCAGAGAGTAATATGCTTTAGTTAAGTTCAGCTGATTTAAATGTTAATCATATGTAGACAACTACATAGCGACATCTTGACTAGTGTTTGTCTAAACAATGCGACACGACAGATTAGTCAAGCTGACATGTAAAATTAACTATCACACTTAGTATTATTTTACTGGAAATTCTATGTAATAATTTTTTTTGTGATATAACAATCACAGAAGAAAAAGAAGTAAGTGCTGGTGACGATTAATGACAATATTGTCTCCAAATACAGATCAATAAACTGAAAACTGTAATTTTTAAGACTGCATAGGCTTTAGTAACTGTGTATCCAATATGGCAAAAACAGTTTGTGTTCTGGTAGAGAATATCGTGTCTAAACCAAAGATTACTAAAAGGTTTTTGGGTCCTCACATATGAGAAATGTATACAAAACTTCACTTAAAAAAAATTTTATGTATTCTACCTTCTTAATATATTGAAAGGATGCATGACAAGTATAATAAGATAACAGAAAAAGTTATCTTATTTTTGTCTTCTTTGCATGGAGGCAAAAAATTGCCAAAAAATAATTTTAATCTGAAACTTTCTAACCAAACTAGTGATTTATATATTGTAAATAATTTTTATATAAATTTGTCCTTATAGATTATGTAAAACAGCATAGTCATTGACATTTCCTACCAACCATACCTTCATATGCTTCTATTTTTATTTAGAAAAAAATATTTTAGTATTATTTTTATGACCAGCATTCAGATGCTATTCTTTATTTTTTAGTTATGTTTTAATATATGTCTGAATAAATGATTTTGTTGACATAATTATAACAATGCCAAAGGTTTTATATAGTTTATCTATTCTAAGACTCCATATAATTCTAAAGAGAAATATTTAACAAATTTAAGAGTCTTTAGCAGAGATGTTTCAGATATCAGGGAATATACATTTTTGGGGAGAGAAAACTTCAAGCAACAATATGAAAGTATTGTTGCGACCCATAAGTTTGGAAATGTAGATATTCAGAAAAAATGAGGGAAAAAACCCTTAATGATATGGACTGTCACAATAGTCACAGCAATGGACTCTACCACACCCATGATCATGAAGACGGTACAGGATTGAGGAACATTTAATTCTGTCATATGTAGGGTTGCTATGAGTCAGAAGTGAACACTGCAACTAACAAAAACAACATTGTTTCTAAGCTGACATACAGTATACTGGCTGTCACTTAGATATCAAGTCCCCAAATTTTGAAGTTAGGCAAGGAATCTAATTTTCAAGAATTTTTCCATATGCCTCATCAAAGTAGGAATGTCTTGAAATAATGATCTTATTGGAAAAGGTGGTGGTGTAGTGGTTCAGTGCTACAGCTGCAAACCAAAAGGTCAGCAGTTCAAATCCACCAGGTGCTCCTTGGAAACTCTATGGGGCAGTTCTACTCTGTCCTATAGGGTCACTATGAGTTGGAATCGACTCGAATGCAGCGGGTTAGAGTTTATTGTTTTTCTGAATAGAATATTCTCCTCATAATTCTCCTTACAGCTTCCTTTATCTGCTTGTTCCTAAGACTATAAAATGATAGGATTTAGGAAAGGAGGGACTATAGAGTAGAACACCGAAATGATCATGTCTTGAGTTGTTGGTGAGTTGAATGTTGGATTTATATACACAGCATTCACTGAGCTGGCAAAGACTGTCACTACTAGGATGTGAGGTACGCAGGTGAAAAAGGCCTTTCTCCTCTCTCGTCTGGTTGGAAACTTGAGCACAGTGGAAAATATGCGAATATAAGACATGATGATGAAGATAAAAAAACCACCTACTCTCACCAGGACACAGAAAAAATTGCAACCTCATTGTTGAAGGTATCAGAGCAGGAGAGTTTCAGCAAAGAGGGAATGTCACAGAAGAACTGATGAACCACGTTAGACTGACAGTAGGACAACCGGAATGTGTTGCCAGTGCGTACACCTGCATAGATCAGACTGCTGAATACAGAGGCCAGTGTCATCTGAATGCAGACACGAAGGTTCATGATCACAGGATAGTGAAGGGGATGGCATATGGCCACATAGCGGTCATAGGCCATGATGGCGAGGAACAGCAGCTCTATAGTAGCACATGAAACCACAAGAAAGATCTGAGCTGCACATCCAGCAATAGAGATCACCCTGTTAAGCAACAAGATCATACACGCTTTGGGGACAGTGACAGAAATGTAACACATGTCCAGGACAGAGAGATTCCTAAGGAAGAAATACATGGGGGTGTGAAGACTTTTGTCAAAAGTGGTTACTGTGACAATGAGAAGGTTCCCCATCAAGGTGGTCAAATATATCAGTAGGAATAGCATGGCACGCAAGACTCTGAGCTCCCACACATCAGAAAATCCCGAAAGCAGGAATTCAGTCACTGTGGTATAGTTAGCCATATATGAATACTTTGCTTTGTACAAGGGAGACAAAAGAAAACAATTCTAAAAAACACGGAGAATGGTAATGAGGAAAGAAATTTGCCAAAGTTTGTTTATTGTCTCACATCCATCCAATTTTGTCCACTCTAGTTGATAATTTGTTATTGTTAGTTGCTTTCAAGTTTGCTCTGACTCATGGCAACCTCATGTACAACAGAGTGAAACACTGCCTAGTCCCAGCCATCCTCATGATCACGGATATATTTGAATCCATTGCTGCCTTTCAACCTAGAAGTCTCCTCTTCCAGTATATCCTTTTCTGATTCACAGGGTTTTCACTGGCTAATTTTCTGAAGTCGATTCCCAGGCTTTTCTTTCTAGTTTATTTTAGCCTGGGGGCCCCACTGAAATTTGTCTACCGTGGTTTACTCTTCTGGCATTTGAAATACCGATGTCATAGTTTCCACTATCGAAGCAGCATGCAAGGCCCCACGGTATGGCAAACTGAAATATGGATGGTAGATTGGTTAGTAGAAAATAAATTATGTTGCCTTCTGCTCCTTTATGCTTCTCACTTGTGTAACTTGTTTCCAAGGTAGTGGTATAAAATATAATTTTGAGCTTATTTTTTGCATAAATTTATTTCACGTACTACTTGGAAAATGAGCGTAATGGAGGTAAGTTTGTCAGGAAGATTGAGTTAATATAGGTAATTTTGTTTGCATCTTGACACATTAGAATTGTTCTATAAATATTAGCCAAACAGTATTCGAATACCAATAGGAGCTATTATTTTACAAGAACCTCTCAAATCTCTACATGCAGTTGTGAATTCAATCTCTGCACACAGAGAAAATATTTTTGTCCCTACTTACACTGCTAATATTTTTGTTGTATATGATTTCATTCAGAAATTTACCTTGAAGAATTTCTCTTGGATGACTAACTACTCTCTTACTTGCTACGTATATCTCTTCCTGGCAACTATTAACATGCACTCTTTTTATTTTGATATTTGATTCTTCAATTTGTCTCTCTTTTAAGAAATAACTACATCCTTTGAAGTTTACTTGTTTTATTCTGTTCCTGCCTTCTGAGTACTGAGTGTAACTTTTGGATTAAACCAAACCATGGTGACCTAATGGTTATGCCACTGATATTCCACACATTAAGTTCTAAGTTGACCATGAGAACAGTTCAAAACCACATTCTATAATGCTGCATATTTCTTGGACTTGCACAACACTGTGTTTTGAATTAACCAGAGGATAATTATAATTATTTGTATTTTAACTCATAGAGTAGAACAGAATATCTTCATTGCCAGAGCCTTTTCTCAAAGTGAGCATACTTTAATATACATTTTAAAAATAAAAAGAGATTTTATCCTGGTATTTAAAGAAATTCAATATAAAATGTTCTTATGTATTTTCACACATTTTTCTCCCTGAAATAGATCCATCCATATTTAAGGTTAATTCACCAACTCTAGTCTTCATTCTCTCTTTTCTTCTTCCACAGATATTATGTTCCCAATTGTATGTCATCTTAACTTTTTCATCCATATCCTTGTGCTGCTTGAATGTATATAGGTGATTAGGTTCCTCTGTTCAAAACGGGGGCAGATTATTCAATAAGCAAGGTAAGTATGGTGTTCCTTGTGCTTATTTACTAATCTATAGTTAACAATTTCACATGGGTTTCACCACATCTTTGATGTGGGGAAAAAACTTGTGAAACTTGCGTTTTTTTTTTTTCCTTCTTTATTCTGCTATCATCTATTCTTCCAACTCTGTCTCTCTGTTCTTGTTAATGCTTTAGAAACCTTACTCATGTTTCCCTATTATCTATTACCCTGATTGCTATCAGAAGCTGTCATAATTCTGGCAAATCTCTAGTATTTATCTTAGGTGATATAAAAAAAAATCCACCCTAAATGATCTCAGATATAACGCACGCCTTTCTGATTTCTGGTAATACTTCATATGAAGTCTTCTTTTTAAAATTGATCTCAAGCTGCTTGAAACTGATGGAGCTTGAGTGCATGTGTTATATCTCCACCAGAACTAAAAAAAAAACAAGTCTGAGGTTCAGTTGATGTACCAATGAAAGAAGATGTACATGTAATGCATGGCTTAGTTGAAATACCTAGGAGAAGGGTCTTAAAGAAACATCTATAAGAATACCTCCCTCATGAATTTAATACTCTTAAAGTATTTCAAATAGAAATTCTCTGCAAACATAAATATCCTTAAAATGCATTCTTTGAGGGGAAGTTACTAGAGGGGATATGTATTTATGCTTTACATTTTGTTTCAATTTTTATTCCTTGAATTTGTTAGCTATAATACTTTTCTTACCATAAATATGTATTTCAATACTTTAGGGATAAAAAAATACATAGCAAAGATGAACTTATTTGAAAATATAATTGTTGATTGAAGTATTCACCAAATTTACTACAGTGGGCCTTTGAGTTCTAGAAAATAAAAATGACATATTATATTTACTTGTAATTTATGATACATGGCTGTTATCTGTTGAAGTCAGTATTTATTAACATCATCAAGTTGAGTAAGATGAAGTGTGTTGAGTCTTCTGTTTTAGTTAAAATGCATATTTTTTTCCAATATACCCAGGACATATTTCAGAACTTAAAGAATCTGAAACATAAAAATATTATTTCCCGCATATTTGAAGACCATATGGATTATCAGTGATGGGTGAGTAGTTAACGGATATTTTACTAAAACACAATTGCCTGATACTGTTGTCTTTCACAGCTCTCACTGTGAGTAGGGATGGATTAACATGGGTTTGGCAACCTCTAAAAGAGGAATTGCAGGCTTTAACCTAAAGGCTTGCCATTGTTGTTGTTAGGTGTGGTCTAGTGTATGTCAACTCATAGCAGCCCTTGTACAACAGAACTAAATGTTGCCCTGTACCGTCCAATCCTCACAATTGGCGCTATGCAGCTACTGTGTCAATACATCTTGTTAAGGATGTTTCCTCTCTTTTGCTGATCCTCTGCTTTACCAAGCATGATGTCTTTCTCCAAGGACAGGTGTCTCCTGACAAAAAGTACTTTAGATGAAATCTTGCCATCCTTGCTTCCAAAGAGAATTCTGGCTGTGCTTCTTCCAATATGGATTTGCTCATTCTTCTGGCTATCTGTGGTATAGTCAATATTCTTTGTCAACGCCATAATTCAAAGGCATCAATTCTTCTTTGGTCTCCCTTATTCATTGTCCAGGTTTCTCAAGCATATGAGGCGATTGAAAATACCATGGCTTTGTTTAGGCACACTTTGCTTCTCAAAGTGTCATCTTTGTTTTTAACAGGTTAAAGAGATCTTCTGCAGTACATTTACCCAATGCAACATGTAGTTTAATTTCTTGATTGTTGCTTCTATGGGTGTTGATTGTGGGATCCAAGTAAAATGAGAACCTTGACAACTTCAAACTTTTCTCTGTTTATCATGATGTTGTTTATTTGTCCAGTTGTGAGGGTTTTTGTTTTCTTTATGAAAAATGGCTTACTACCCCTTAAAAAAAAATGCACAGTTTCTCCTGGAATTGCATAAACTGTTTATTTTCTTTGCTGACTTGAAGTAGTAGAATATGCATTTCCAGACCTCTTTATGTTTGCACTCTCAACTTTGTACCTATAATGGAAAATTTGCCATGCTGCCACATTTTATGTTTTTCTTTCCTTGATCCGTTTTTTTATGAGCATAGTAATCACATGCAGCATGTAAACCTTGTTAACTGCCAAAAGACAGGACAGGTGAACCTTTCAAATTGGCCTCATGCTTGCAAGACTGAAAGTTTTTCTTTTTTTTTTTTTGCTGCTCTTTATTTCAAGATCCTTTGAAATGGTTCATTAAATAGCTTTTGTTCTTGTTTCTTTATATCAACCTATTTACAATTTGGAAACCTGGCGGCACAGTGATTTAAGAGCTACCGGTTGCTAACCAAAAGGTCAACTGTTCGAATCCACCAGGCGCTCCTTGGAACCTCTATGGGGCAGTTCTACACTGTCCTATAGGGTCACTATGAGTCAGACTCAACGGCAACAGGTTGGGTTTTTTTTTTTTTTTACTGACGATTTACTGATTTTGTATGACTGACTTGGTTAAACATGGCTAACAGTATTTACAAGTAACTCTATCGTAGTTATGTCACTTTCATTCTGAAGGTTTAGATTATAAAATAATATCTTAACATTTTCTCTCAGTAAATTCCATGTCAGACTTCTCCTATCGTGTTACAGAATTACAACTGGCTTTTACAGTTTGAAAAGAGAGTGAAAAACCTTTACTATTTCATGCTCACCAATCAATTTTAGGTTTCTACCTTGATGTTCAGTGTTGCAGACTATTGGATTTGAGGCTTTATGGTCTTCTGGGAAGATATATTTTGGATCCTGACTCTGCCATTTACTTGCTGTTCAGCTTGTACCATTTTGCACGGGGCCTCTATAACATTGCTAAACTTCACTTTCCTTATCTACAAAATTTTTAAAAGTACATAATACTTTATGAATTTTGTATTTATAAGACATTTCAAATAGCAAGGTGCTCAAAAAGGTTGTTGTGTTGGAGAAAAATAAATAAGAATTACCAATGAATTGTAAAAGAAGTATGTGATCCCTTCAGTACTTACATTTCTTTCATTTCACATTCATAGTACTATTGTTTTTAAGAGAGTAACAAAAAAGAAAAAGGAAAATTTACCACTCAGCTATTATTTATGTAGCTTTTTGTTCAAGGAATATTATATAATATTCTGAAATGCTATGAATAGCGATTGTAAAATTGAGACCATTTCTTCACCTGCACACTGGCAAGGGATATGATTCTTTGTCTTGTCTACAAAGACTTGAAGGATGTAATTTTCAACCTGAAGAATTGGCAAGAGTATTTTATTAATTAATATCATTATTAATTTATTTATCCACACATCTATCAAATATTTAATTTATTTATAATTAACACAATCTTTCAAAATATTTTGGGTGACTAATATGAGACTGTCAGCTGGGGGATGAATCATGAACAAATATTTACATGCTGTTTTAAAATATGCTATGAGAAAGCCCTAGGATTACAATTAAAGTGTAAGGGATTATCTCTACATTTTCTTTTATGACATGGTTTCACTTTTGCATCCATGAGGCATCTGAACATATAACAGAGTGTTTGGCAAAGAGAAGAAATAGGCCAGCATTTGTTGGAATTATTAATTGAATAGCATTAATTTGCATTAAAAATTCTGTGTTTTAGGTACACACAACACACCACAAGAAATGTTGTTTAAGTATAAAGTTAAATCACTAAATCAGTATTTAACTAAATCAGTATTTAGTTAAATCACTAAAGCAATGGACAACGCGCAGAGCCTCTCCTGCTCCTGCTGTGTTCCTGGTATCAGGCACATGCGTTGCTATGTGCTCACTCTGTGCTTCCATAAACAGCTATCAACTTTGTTCAAATTTCTGGGACTGAGTTTTTCATGCAACAAATAATAAAGAAGAGGTTGGTCTTGTTGTGGGGGTCCCTCTGTACTTTCTATCCTAATCTCATTAATGCTCTTCTCAAAAAGTAAGTAAGCAGTGCAGTGCAGATGTTGGGGTAATTCATAGAGGGAGGTGAAGTGGGGATAAAATAAAGTAAAATTAGCAAAGACTCACAGTTAATATTGTCTTTTCTTAGACTGGCTATGGAGACCATGATTTCTGGTCAGAGTCCAGTGATGTTTCAGGTGCAGGCAAGGATGAGAGGACATATTTACTTGAGATGACTGAGCACCTGAAATACTTCTGTTTTATAACAAAAACCTCTATGTTCATTTTAACATAAGGGCCTGGTGGTGCTGATGGCTGTAGAGAAAATCCCTGGGAATACTATCTGGGCTTTCATTAATAGCTAGTGCCCAGGGGGAATTTTTAGGAGATAATTGGATCCAGGTGATGGGGGATCAGGACTCAAATAAAGCATGTGAATGAACTCTGTATATCAAGAAGTATTGATAGATTTGAGGCTGAAGATTTGGTGGAGATTTATAAGCGAGTAATTTAAACACAAAGAAAACTGCAGTACCCTAATATTCTGAGGTCTCATAAGGTAAAATTCTGTAGGTCATGTAGATCAAGTGGCATAGAAGGGGAGATTTGGAATTAGGTTTAATCGGATCCAGCGAAAACGTGTTCCCCTCATCCTCTGGGAATATCTCCGAGGAATAGTGTGATTTCACTGTGTCAAACTCAAGGGAATTCTAATAGATTAAATGACAAAAAGCCTTTCTGAGTTTCTTCAAAGCATTAACATAAAGGAATTTATTGCTATTTACCAGCCCAGTACCTAAGCCCGGCCCGGAAACCTGTGAACTATGTGATCAATAGCACTTTGCATCATCTCTGCCGTCTCAGTTTCTCCATCTGTTTTGTTAATGGGAGTGTCTACTTTCCTGGCCCTTTTTTTTTTTTTTTTTCCATTGAACTTAAGGGGAAGGTTAACAGAACAAATTAGCCTCTCATTAAACAGTACAAATATTGTTTTATGACACTGGTTACAACCTCACAACATGTCAACACTCTCCTCATTGACCTTGGGTTTCCTCTTACCAGCTTTCCTGTTTCCTCCTGCCTTCTACTCCTTCCTCTTGGTTGGTGTGCCCCTTTAGTCTCATTTTGTTTAATGGACCTGTCTAATCTTTGGATGAAGGGTGAACCTCAGGAGTGACTTCATTACTTACCTAAAAGGGTGTCGGGGGCCATACTCTATCAGGCCAGTAAGTCTGGTCTATTTTGTGAGTTAGAATTTTGCTCTACGTTTTTCTCTAGCTCTGTCCAGGACCCTCTCTTGTGATCCCTGTCAGAGCAGTTAGTGGTGGTAGCTGGGCACCATCTAGTTGCACTGGACTCAATCTGGTGGAGGCCATGGTAGTTGTGGTCCATTAGTCCTTTGAACTAATCTTTCCCTTGTATCTTTAGTTTTGTTCATTCTTTCTTGCTACCGAAGGGGTAAGACTAGCGGAGTATCCCAGATGGCCACTCACAGGCTTTTAAGACCCCAGATGGTACTCACCAAAGTAGAATGAGAACATTATCTTTATAAACTATGCTATGCCAATTGAGCTAGATGTTCCCCAAGACCATGGTCCCACAGCCCTCAGCCCAAAAATTCAGTCCCTCAGGGAGTTTGGATGTCTCTATGGAGTTTCCAGGACCTTGCATTGTACAACTTGTGCTGGCTTCCCCAGTTTTATGTACTGAATTACCCTTCACGAAAGTAACCACTTATCTATTGTCTATTTAGTGTTTTTCCATCCCCGCCCGTCCCCTCCCTCGTAACCATCAAAGATTGTTTCCTTTTGTGTGTAAAACTTTTCATGAGTTTTCACCGTAGTGACCTCATACAATATATGTCTTTTTGTGATTGCATTATTTCACTCAGCATAATGTCCTCCAGATTCATCCATGCTGTGAGATGCTTTGCAGATTCCTCCTTTTTCTTTATCGTTGTGTAGTAAGTACTCCATTGCGTGTATGTACCATAGTGTGTTTATCCATTCATCTGTTGATGGGCACCTAGGTAGTTTCCATCTTTTTGCTTTTGTGAACAGTGCTGCAATGAACATGAGTGTGCATATGTCTATTTATGTGATGACTCTTATTTCTTTAGGATATATTCCTAGGAGTGGGATTGCTGGATCATATGATATTTCTATTTCCAGCTTTTTAAGGAAGCATCATATTGTTTTCCAAAATGGTTGTACCATTTTGCATTCCCACCAGCAGTGCATGAGTGTTCCAATCTCCTGGCAGCTTCCCCAACATTTGTTATTTTCTATTTTTCCGATTTGTGCCAATAATGCCGGGCTGAGATGATAACATACTGTGGTTTGATTTGCATGTCTCTAATTTTTTTTTTTTTTAATGGATAGTGATCATGAGAATTTCCTCATGTGTCTGTTGGCCTCTTGAATGTCTTCTTTGGTGAAGTGTCTGTTCATTTCCTTTGCCCATTTTTTAACTGGATTATTTGTATTTTTGTTGTAGAAGTGTTGGTTTTTCCTGTAGATTTTAGAGATTAGGCCTTTGTTGGATTTGTAATAGCCAATTTTTTTCCCAAGTCTGTAGGTTCTCTTTTTACCCTTTTGATGAGCATAAGTTTTTAATTTTTAGAAAATTCCAGTTATCTATCTTGTCTCCTAGAGTGTGTGTGTTATTAGTCATGGTTTGTACCCTGTTAATGCCGTGTATTAGGGCCTCTAGCGATTATCCTATTTTTTTCTTCTATGATCTTTATATATTTGGTTTTATATTTAGGTCTTTGATCCATTTTGAATTAGTTTTTATATATGGTGTGAGATATGGGTCCTGTTTTATTTTTTTGCAGATGAATGTTCAATTTTGCCAGCACCGTTTGTTAAAAAGACTGTCTTTTCCCCATCTGATGGACTTTGGGTTCTTGTTGAAGATCAGGTAACTATAGGCGGATGGATTTGCATCTGGGCTCTCAATTCTGTTCCACTGGTCAATGTATCTGTCATACCAGTACCAGGCTGTTTTTGACTACTATAGATGTATAGCAGGTTCTGAGGTCAGGTAGTGCAAGTCCTCCTACTTTATTCTTCAATAGTGCTTCACTTATCCAGGGCTTCTTCCCTTTCTGGTAAAGCTAATGATTAGTTTTTCCATCTCTTTAAAGAATGCCATTATTTTTTAGATCGGAATTGCATTGTATTTGTAAATTGCTTTGCGTAGCATTGTCATTTTCACAACGTTGAGTCTACCTGTCCATGAGCAAGGTATGTTTTTCCATTTATATAGATCTCTTTTGGTTTCTTGGAGTAGTGTATTTTAGCTTTCTTCGTACAGGTCTCTTACATCCCTGGTTAGATTTATTCCTAAGTGCGATGGTTAAGATTCTGTGTCAACTTGGCTGGGCCATGATTCTCAGTGTTTATATGTGATCATTCCCATGATCAAATCTGCTGTGAGTAGCCATAACTTGAAAGGGAGTTTCCTTGGAAGTGTGGCCTGCATCTGAATATAAGCAGATGTTCTAGCTTTTTCTCTCTCTCTCTCTTTATCCTGAAGCTGTCTCCTGTTTGTCTGACTTCTGGATCTTGGGGCTTGAGCTATCAGCTTATCCCCCATTCTTGGAATTTGTCGATCTTCACAGCCTGTGAGCAGAAGTTCTGCTCTCCAAACTACTGATCTTGGGTTTGCCAGCCCCCACACCTATGTGAATCAAGAGAAGCCTCTATACTGATCCATGAACTTAGGACATTCCAGCCTCTACAATCGTGTGTGCTGTTTCCTTGATATAAATCTCTCTCTGTATATTTATACTCTTTACTGGTTTTGCTTCTCTAGAGAACCCAGCCTAAAAAACTAAGGATTTTATTTTTTTAGGGGTATTATAAATGGTCTTGTTTTTCTGATTTCCTTTTCATTGATCCTTTTCATAGTTGATGTATAGGAATTCAACTGATTTTTGTATGTTTGTCTTGTATTCTGCTACTCTGCTGAATCTTTCCATTAGTTCTAGTAGTCTTCTGGCCTCTTGAAATTGTGATACAATGGAACCGCTAAAATATTTGGGTTAGTACCTGGCACATGGTGTGTATTAGAAGGTGCTGTACTATCTGTTGTTTAATCTTCGTGCAACAGTATAAGTGTATCAGTCAGATCCTGTCAGGAAAGCAGAAGCCTGTTCTGGGTCTTACAGATTCTTGAGGTAACAACTTGGTTAAGTATGTGATAATCCCTTGTCATTCCCTAAGACACATCTCTTTCTGCAGAGTCCTAATAGGTGAGTTGAGTGGGAGTGTGGTGGGAATCACCACCCCTGCATTTTTCAAGCATTTTATAATGGGACTAATCTCTGAAATACCTCCAGGAATGCAGTATGGCTTCTGGTTTCCTATTATTCTGGGTAGAGGCTGTTCCATGGGCTCCCAGTTGGCCTTTCCTACCATAATCACTCACACTGCACTTGTCAGTGAATGATTCTGTCAGTTTTTTTGGTATATCTATCCTAATTATGTATTTCACATCTGGAGAAATAATCACAGGAATACTTAAGGATTCACTGTGCTCATTGTAACATAGACCCAAACCATGAGTTCTACACTGACTGGTGGACCACAGTATCATTTTGGGATCTTTTGGGGTTAGTTTGAGCTCAGAGAAAGTGTGCAGTAATCCCTCAAACATCCTTTCTATTCTTTTCCCCATTCCAAAGTTACCTTGTTGTATGTATTGAACCATGGCCACCAAAAATGTGTGTCAGCATGGCTAGTTTGTGATTGTGAGTATGTTGTTACTGTTAGCCATTTGGTCACCTGATGTGATTTTCCTATTTGTTGTAAATCCTCCCTCTATGATGTTAATGAGGTGGGGCTAATGGCAGTTATGTTAGTAATTCAGGACTCAATGCATAAGATTAAGTTGTGTCTTAAGTCAATTTCTTGTGAGATGTGAAAGACAGAAGTAAGCAGAGGGACAGGGGGACCTCATACTACCAAGAAACAAGAGCCGGGAGAACAATGAGCACTTTGGACCTGATGTCTCTGTGCTGAGAAGCTCCTTGACAAGAAAGATTGATGATGACAAAGACTTTCCACCAGAGCCAACAGAGAGAGAAGACCTTCCCATGGATCTGGTACCCTGAATTTGGACTTCTGGCTTTCAAGACTGTGAGAGAATAAATTTTTCTTTGTTAAAGCCATCCCATTGTGATATTTCTGTTATAGCAGCACTAGATAATTAAGACACCTTGTTAAAAGGCTATATATCCCTTTGCAGGGGGCTGCTAGAATGAATAACATTATAAATTCTTGGCAGTGTAGTGGAATTCTTTTTCAAATTGACTGGCCACTTCTTTACGTAAGAGAATGTGGCTCTGTAAACTGGCTGAATTCTGGGAATTGATCAAATAAAAAAAAAAAACTGGCTAAATTCTGGGAATTGGTCAAGTAGACTGGCTGAATTCTGGGAATTAATCAAGAGGCTTGACTCTCTGTTTGGGTGATTCAAGTTAAACTTGTATTCACTTGACCTAGAACTCACCCACTTATACAGATTTTGTAAGGATTTAGTACACTTCGTGTCAATTTGTTTTCTAAGAACACCATGATCAACTAGGTAATTCCATAGGCCACTGCAAGTCAGACTACTCTTATTACTGCTTTGACTGTGGTGACCATTATGGTAAACACATCCATCTTCTCTTCGGAAATTAAGTGCTCTTGTTTGGCCACTCCTTCCTGGGCTCTGATTATTACCATTGCATTTAGGTTTACCAATTTAGAGGCAGCAATTCCCATTGTGAAACTCAGTTACAGAGAAGAGTGACCACAGAGATCTTCAAAGGTACTATAACTCCCCTCACAAATTTGTTCCTTATAAAACCCAAAAATCAATTGCCATCAAATTCATGCCGACTCATAGTGATGCACGGGACAGAGTAGAAGTCTCCCGGTAAGATTTCCAAGGAGTGGCTGGATGATTCCAACTCCCAACTTTTTGGTTAACAGCCATAGCACTTAACCAGTACACCACCAGGGCTCCTTACTCCTCATAAAAAAACAAAAACAAAAAAACCCATTGCTGTTGAGTCGATTCCAACTAATAACAATCCTACAGTTGTGGTGAAATATGTGTTCTATGGACACTCCCAGGTTGGGAGGGCAGGTCTTACATGATAAACCTGTTCTAACATTTCAATTTCCCTGAAGCTTCAGAATCCTTGTTGTGTAATATACCAAGGCAGCTCCATTTAGTGTAGGCCATCTCTTGATCTGTGTTTTCATAGGAACCAAACAAACTGCTAGAATTTTTCTAACCCTTTGACCTGAAACATTCAATTATGAATACCTCTGCTTAGTGGACCAATACTAATAAATTCCGCCAGATCCAAGTTTATGCTCCTTTCACCATATTTTTTTTTACACTATTAATATCCATTCCCTCACATATTCCCTGGATTTCTGTCTTTATACATGAGAAAAATCATGCAGGTTAAAAAAAAAAAAACTAAAAAAAAATTTTTTATGTCACTAGTTTTATCAGTATCTGACCCATATCTTCATTCAAATATTTAGTGTCTTATTCCTTCCCAATAAATACCTTCACTTTAATATCAGAAAAACAGTGAAGCTAAGAATTTAATTTGCATTGTAATTCAGCCAGTTGCAGTATGAGACTCGGCGTTTGGTTTTCAGCAACCTCATCTCCGTGGCTACAAAACATAAGATTTTATTTTAAAGCGTACATAGTAACTTTCAGGTCATTATGCAGTGCTTGACTAGGGAATTTGAAGCCCTGACCTCATCCTTTCCTTTCCCCACTTTGTCCAGTGAAATTAGGAGCGACTGATCCATGTGATTATACTCATCAGCTGAATGAAATCATCTGAGGTATTAAATGCAGATCGTTCACAACATTGTCTCTTTTAAGTATTTGATCAGCAGTATGCAATTGTATGTCTCTTTCCACATCATGCCAAGAACTATCAGTGCTGTTTACTTTTTGAAAGAGTCATTAGTGCCTTAACATCTAACCAGATTTGAGAACCAATTTCAGAAACATCAGAATTGAATCACAAAAATCATTCTTAAGATTTTGTTCCTCTAGGAGCACTCCCAGTATTAAAGACTGTGCTAGTCAAAGTCATCCAGAGAAATAGAACTAATACAATGTATATTTAAAGAGAGAGAGCGCTTAAGAAAGGGCCAACGTGATTGTAGGGCTGGCAAGTCCAACATCCTTAGGTGAGGTGACCGCCTCGAAACTCTGGAAGTCTTCTGTCTGAAATATGCAGGTAATGCGACTTGTTGGAACCTCCAAAAGCCTTGTGTCTGAAATTGGTAGACCAGGCAGAGTGCTGAAAATTCTGGAAAAAATGTTTATTTACAGTCTTAGGCAAAATTAGTCTCCCTTGGGAAACCTCAGTTTTTGCTCCTACAGCCTTCAAATGAATGGATGAGGCATATTCATGTTGTAGGGAGTAATATGCTTTACTTAAGTTCAATTGGTTTAAATGTTAATCATATGTAAACACCTACATAGCAACATCTAGACTAGTGTTGACCAAAGAATGGGACACCACAGCTTAGCCAAGTTGACACATAAAATTTACCATCACACTCAGTATTATTCTACTGGAAATGCGATGTAATAAAATTATTTTGTCATAATAACAGTCACAGAGGTAAAAGAAATAACAGTGCTGGTGGCAATTAGTGACAATACTGTCTCCAAATTGTAGGTAAACTGAAATTGTAATTTTTAAGATCACAAAAGCTCTAATAAGTGTGTATACAATATGGCAGAATCTTTTGTGTTCTGGTAGAGAGTACTGACTACCTCAGGGATTAATATAGGATTTTTGGGTCCTTATATATGAGAAACATATAAAATTTTACTTAAAAATACATTTTATCTTCTTAGTATATTAAAAGATGCAGTAAAGTATAGTAAGATAACATAGAATAAATTATTTTTGTCTTCTTGGCATGAAGACAATAAGAACAACTAACAAATAAACTTAACCTAAACTTTCTAAACAAACCAGTGATTTATATATTGTAAATAATTTTTACGTAAATTTGTTCTCATAAATTATGTAAACCAGCATAAGATGTTATTGATATTTCCTACCAACCACTCCTTCAGATGCTTTTATTTTTATTTAAAAACAAATACTTTAGTGTTATTTTTATGACCAGCTTTCAGATGTTATGCTATATGTTTTTAATATTTGTCTAATAAATGATTCTCCTGTCGTAATTACAGTCAAAGCTAATATATACACTTTATCTAGTCTAAGACTCTAGATAATTCTAAAGAGAAATACTTAACAAATACAACAGTCTTTAGCAGATACATTTCAGACATCAAGGAATATACCTTTTTTGGAAACGAAAACCTCAAGTTAAAATATGAAAGTATTGTTTGTACCCATAAGTGTTGAAAAGTAGAGATTCAGCAAAAATGAGGGATAAAACCCTCGACGAGTGGACTGAAAAAAGAGTTAAAACAATGGACTCAGCCACACCAATGATCATGAAGATGACACAAGATTAAGTAATATTTCATTCTGTTATACATAAGGTTGCTATGAATCAGAATCAAGTCTACAACAATTAAAAACAACATTGTTTCTATGCTAACATATAATATATTGACTGCCACTTAGGTATCAAGTCCCCAAATTTTGAAGATAGGGCAAAGAATCTAGTTTTGAAGCATTTTTCAACATGACCCATTACAGTAGGGAAGTCTTTATATAATGATTTTTTTTAATAGAATATTCTGATATTTTTCCTTACATCCTCCTTTATCTGCTTGTTCCTAAGGCTATAGATGATAGAATTTAGGAAAGGAGGTATAGAGTAGAACACAGAAATGATCATGTCCTGAATTGTGGGTGAGTTGGAGGTTGGATCCATACACATGGCATTAACTGAGCTGCAAAAAGTCGTCACTATGAGAAGGTGAGGTACACAGGTGGAAAAGGCCATTCCTATCTTTCTTCTGGTTGGAAACTTGAGCACAGCAGAAAATATACGAATATAAGACATGATGATGAAAGAAGCCACCTACAATCACCACCACACAGAAAAAAATTACAACCTCATCGATGAAGGTTATTCGAGTAGGAGAGCTTCAAGAAAGGGGAGATGTCACAAAAGAACTATTGGTCCAGGTTAGACAGAACAGCTGGAATGTGTTACTAGTGTGCACAAATGCATAGATCAGAATGCTGGACACAGAGGCCAGTGCCATCTGGGCACAGACAGACAGGTTCGTGATCACAGGATAGTGAAGGGGATGGCAGATAGCCACATAGCAGACATAGGCCATAATGGTGAGGAACAGCAGCTCTATAGTAGCATACGAAATCATAAGGAAGATCTGAGCTGCACATCCAACATTAAAGATCACCCTGTTGCCAGGCAGGAAGATCACACATGCCTTGGGGACAGTGACAGATATGGAACACATGTCCAGGACAGAGAGGTTCCTAAGGAAGAAATACATAGGGGTGTGAAGACTCTTGTCAGAAGTGGTTACTGTGACAATGAGAAGGTTCCCCATCAAGGTGGTCAAATATGTCAGTAGGAATAGTGTGGCATGCAAGATTCTGAGCTCCTACACATCAGAAAATCCCACAAGCAGGAATTCAGTCACTGTGGTATAGTCAGCCACATATGAGCACTTTGCTTTGTACAAGGGAGACAAAAGAAAATAATCCTAAAAAACACAGAGAATGGTAATAAGGAAAAAAAATTGCCCATGTTTGTTTATTGTCTCATACCCATCCAATTTTGTCCATTCCAGTTGATAATTTGTTATTGTTGTTGTTAGTTGCTTTCAAGTTTGCTCTGACTCATGGCAAGCTCAGGTACAACAGAATGAAACACTGCCTAGTCCCAGCCAATCTCACGATCACAGACATGCTTGAGTCCATTGTTACTTTCCAACCTAGAAGTCTCGTCTTGCAGTATATCCTGTTGTGATCCACAGGGTTTTCTCTGGCTAATTTTCTGCAGTAGATTTTCAGGCTTTCTTTCTAGTTTATTTTAGTCTGGAAACCCCACTGAAATGTGTCCACTATGAATTAGTCTTCTGGCATTTGAAATACCGATGTCATAGTTACTAGTAATTTTCAGAGTCTCTTTTGACTTCCATTTTGGTCTTTTTTCTTTCTTTCCTGCCTTTTTAATAGACCTCTTCCTTTCTTCATGTAATGATGTCCTTGATGTCATTTGACAAATCATTTGGTCTTCAGTCATTAATGTTCAACGTGTCAAATCTATTTTTGAGATGGTCTCTAAATTTAGGTAGGATGTACTCAAGGTCATACTTTGGCTCTCATGGACATTAACATCCTGCATTATGCTGATGACAAAATGTTGTTTGCTGAAGGTGAAGAGGTTTTGAAGCACTTACTGGTGAAGATCAAAAACCACAGCCTTCAGTATGGATTACACCTGAACATAAAGAAAACAAAAATCCTCAAAATTGGACCAATAATCAATATCATGATAAATGGAGAAAAAAAATTGAAGTTGTCAAGGATTTCATTTTGCTTGGATTTACAATCGACACCAATGGAAGAAGCAGTCAAGAAATCAAAAGAGGCATTGCCTTGGGCAAATTTGCTGCAAAAGGCCTCTTTGAAGTGTTAAAAAGCAAAGCGCTCACCTTGAAGACTAAGGTGCACCTGATCCAAGCCCTGGTGTTTTCAATTGCCTTCTATGCATGTGAAAGCTGGACAATGAACAAGGAAAACTGAAGAATTGGTGCCTTTGATTTATGGTGTTGGTAAAGAATATTGAATATACCATGGACTCTCAGAAGAACAAACGACTCTGACTCGGAAGAAGTACAACCAGAATGCTCCTTAGAAGCAAAGATGGCAAGACGAGGTCTCACATACTTTGGGCATGTTATCAGGAAGGATCGTCCCTGGAGAAGGGCATCATGCCTGGTAAAGTGGAGGGCCAGCAAAAAAGAGGAAGACCCTTGGTGAGATGGATTGACATAGTGGTTGCAACATGCAGGCCACCACAGTATGACAAACTGAAAATGGGTGGTGAATTGGTTAGCAGAAAATAACATTATTTTTGCCTCCTGCTTCTTTATTCTCCTCACTTGTGTACTTACGTTCAAGGCAATGGTGTAAAATATAATTTTGTGCTCATTTTTGCATAAATTTATGTCACTACCTAGAAAGTGAGTATATGACAGTTTAAGTTTGCTAGGAAGATTGTGTTAATATAGGTAACTTCTTTGTATCTTGACCCACTGGGATTATTCTATAAATGTTAATGCATCTTTAATTGATGACCAAACAGGATTTGAATAAAAATTGTAACATTATTTTACAAGAACCTGTCAAACTCTACATGCAGTTTAAATTCAATCTCTGCACACAGGGAGAGAAAATATTTTTATCTCCACTTATACCACTAATATTTTTGTTATTTATGATGTCATTCAGAAGTTTACCTTCCAGAATTTCTCTCTGATGACCACCTTCACACATGCCACATATATCTCTTCCTGGCAACTCTTAATATGCATCGTCTTTATTTTGACATTTGATTCTTACGTTTGCCTCACTCTTTTAATATTTTGTTACATCCTTTGAAGTTTACTTGTTTTATTCTATTCTTGCCTTCTAAGCACTGAGGGAGGAAACCCTGGTGACGTAGTGGTTAAGTGCTACGGCTGCTAACCGAAAGGTCAGCAGTTCAAATCCTCCAGGCGCTCCTTGGAATCTATGGGGCAGTTCTACTCTGTCCTATAGGGCTGCTATGAGTTGGAATCGACTCGATGGCACTGGATTTGGTTTTGGTTTAAGCATTGAGGGTAACTTTTTGACTAAATTAAACCATGGCGACCCAACAATGGTTATGCCATTGATTTTGCACATATTACCTTTCTAAGTTGACCATGAGAACTGTTTAAAACCACATTCTGTAAAGCTACATATTTTTTTAGACTCGCCCAATGGTATGTTGTGAATTCAACACAGGAAAATTTATAATTATTTGTACTTTAACTCATCGAGTAGAATAAAATGTCTACATTGCCAGAGCCTCTTTAATGTGGACATACTTTAACATACATTTTAAAAATCAAAAGAGATTTTATCCTGGTATTTTAAGAAATTCAATATAAAATGCTTCTATGTATTTTCACTCATCTTTTCTCCCTGAAATAGAACCATCCTTATTTAATTCACCAACTCTAACTTCATTCTCTCTTTTCTTTTTCACTGATACTATGTTCCCAATTATATGCTGTCTTAAGTTTTTCATCCATATCCACACTCTCCTTGGACAGACGTAAATGATTAGTTTTCTCTGTTCAAAACAAGTGGATTGCCCAGTAAGCAAGGTAAGTACGGGCTTTCTTGTGTTTACTTACTAATCTGTGGTGAACAGTTTCACATAGGTTTCATCCACATCTTTGATGTGAACGGCATGTGAAATTTCACTGCAGATTAGCCAATAGACACAAGCAAGCCTATGTTTACCATTCTTACTAGGTAACCAGTCCCTGTCAGGGACTGTAAATTTGAAGAGATGCTTTGATTCTGAGGAAGGTACTGTGGGTTGGGAGATAGACAGAAGCCAGTCACACCTATAAGCAGAATCTTTTTTTTTTTTTAATTGTGCTTTAAGTGAAAATTAACAAATCAGGTCAGTCTCTCGTATAAAAATTTGTATACACCTTGCTATATACTCCTAGTTGCTACCTCCCTAATGAGACAGCACACACCTTCTCTCCGCCCTCTATTTCTGTGTCCATTCAACCAGCTTCTGTCCTCCTCTGACTTCTCAGCTCACCTCCAGACAGGAGGTGCCCACATAGTCTCATGTGTCTACTTGATCTAAAAAGCTCACTCCTCATCAGTATCATTTTCTATAGTATAGTGCTGTCCAATCATTGTCTGAAAAGTTGGCTTTGGGAATGGCTCCTGTCTTGGGCTAACAGAAGGTGTGGGGACCATAACCCCTGGGGTCCCTCTAGCTTCAGTCATACCATTAAGTCCGGTCTTTTTACGAGAATTTGAGATCTGCATCCCACTGATCTCCTGTTCCCTCAGGGATTCTCTGTTGTGTACCCTGTCAGGGCAGCCATCAGTTGTAGCTGGACACCATCTAGTTCTTCTGGTCACAGGCTGGTGTAGTCTCAGATTTATGTGGCCCTTTCTGTCTCCTGGGCTCATAATTACCTTGTGTCTCTGGCGTTCTTCATTCTCTTTTGCTCCAGGTGGATTGAGAACAATTGATGCATCTTAGATGGCCACTTGCTAGCGTTTAAGACCCCAGAGGCCACTCTCCAAAGTGGAATGCAGAATGATTACTTAACAGATTTTATTATACCAGTTGACCTAGATATCCCCTGAAACCATGGTCCCCAAATCCCGCCACTGCTACACTGGCCTTCGAAGCATTCGGCTTATTCAGTAAACTGCTTTTGGTTTAGTCCAATTGTGCTGACCTCTCCTGTATTGTGTGCTGTCTTTCCTTTCTCCTAAAATAGTTCTTCTCTTTACTAATTAGTGAATACCTCTTACCCTCTCTCCCTCCCTTCCCACTCTCTTAAACTTCAAAGAATATTTTCTTCTCTGTTTAAACTATTTCTTGAGTTTCTTATAATAGTGATCTCATACAATATGTGTCCTTTTGCAACTGACTAATTTCACTCAGCATGATGCCTTCCAGATTCCTCCATGTTACAAAATGTTTCACGAATTCATCGTTGTTCTTTACTGATGTTTAGTATTCCACTGTGTGAATGTACCATAATTTATTTATCCATTCATCTGTTGATAGGCAGCTTGGTTGCATCAATTTTTTTACTATTCTAAACTGTGCTGTGCTGAACATGGTTGTGCATATATCTGTTCATGTAAATGCTTTTATTTCTCTAGGATGTAGTCCAAGGAGTGGGATCGCTTGATCATACGGTAGTTCTATTTCTAGTTTTTTAGGGAAGCGCCAAATCGATTTCCAAAGTGGCTGTACCATTTTACATTTCCACCAGCAGTGTGTAAGTGTTCCAGTCTCTCCAAACCTCTCCAACATTGATTATTTTGTGTTTTTTGGATTAATACCAGCCTTGTTGGAGTGAGATGGAATCTCCTTGTAGTTTTGAGTTGCATTTCTCTAGTGGCTAATCATCGTGAGCATTTCCTCATGTATCTGTTAGCTACCTGAATGTCATCTTTAGTGAAGTGCCAGTTCATATCCTTTGCCCATTTTTTAATTGTTTTTTTTGTCTTTTTGTAGTTGAGTTCTTGCAGTATCATGTAGATTTTAGAGATCGGATGCTGATTGGAAATATCATAGCTAAAAACTTTTTCCCAGTCTGTAGGTAATCTTTTTACTCTTTTGGTGTAGTCTTTGGATGAGCATAAGTGTTTGATTTTTAGGAGCTCCCAGTTATCTAGTTTTTCTTCTGCATTCTTAGTAATGCTTTGTATACTGTTCATGCCATGTATTAGGGTTCCTAACTTTGTCCCTATCCCTATTTTTTCCTCCATGATCTTTATTGTTTTAGATTTTATATTTAGGCCTTTGATCCATTTTGAGTTAGTTTTTGTGCATGGAGTGGGGTATAGATCGTGTTCCATTTTTTTGTAGATAGATATATAGTTATGCCAGCACCATTTGTTAAAGAGACTGTCTTTTCCCCATTTTACTGACTTGGGGCCTTTGGCAAATATCAGCTGCTCATATGTGGATGGATTTATGTCCGGATTCTCAATTCTGTTCCATTGGTTTATGTATCTGTTGTTGTACCAGTACCAGGCTGTTTTGACTACTGTGGCTTTATAATAGGTTCTAAAATCAGGTAGTGTGAGGTCTCCCACTTTGTTCTTCTTTTTCAGTAATGCATTGCTTATCTGGGGCCTCTTTCTCTTCCATATAAAGTTGGTGTTTTGTTTCTCCATGTCATTAAAAAAATCTTTGTAATTTGGATCCAAATTGCATTGTGTCTATAGATGACTTTTGGTAGAACAGATGTTTTTACAATCTTCTTATCGTAAGTCTTCCTATCCAAGAGCAAGGTTTGTTTTTCCAATTATGTAGGTCTCTTTTGGTTTCTTGCATTAGTGTCTTGTAGTTTTCTTTGTATAGGTCTTTTACATCACTGGTAAGATTTATTCCTTGGGGGCTACAGTAAGTGGTATTGATCTGGTGATTTCCTCTTTGATGTTCTTTTTTGTTGATGTAGAGGAATGCAACAGATTTTTGTATGTTTATCTTGTATCCTGATCCTCTCCTGAACTCTTCTATTAGTTTCAGCAGTTTTCTTGAGGATTCTTTAGGGTTTTCTGTGTATAAGATCATGTCTTCTGCAAATAGAGATAATTTTACTTCTTCCTTACAATCTGGATGCCCTTTATTTCTTTATTTAGCCTAACTGCTCTGGCTAGGACCTCCAGCACAATGTTGAATAAGAGTGATGATAAAGGGCATCCTTGTCTGGTTCCAGTTCTCAAGGGGAAAGTTTTCAGAGTCTCTCCATTTAGAATGATTTTGGTAGTTGGCTTTGTATAAATGCCCTTTATTATGTTGAGGAATTTTCCTTCTATTCCTATTTTGCTGAGAGTTTTTATCATGAATGGGTGTTGAACTTTGTAAAATGTCGTTTTTGCATCAATTGATAAAATCTTGTGGTTCTTGTCTTTTGTTTTATTTATATGATGGATTACATTAATTGTTTTTCTAATGTTGAACCACCCCTGCATGCCTGGTATGAATCCCACTTGGTCATGGTGAATTATTTTTTTGATATGTTGTTGAAATCTATTGGCTAGAATTTTGCTCAGGATTTTTGCATGTATATTCATGAGGGACATAAGTCTGTAATTTTCTTTTTTTTTTGGCATCTTTGCCTGGTTTTGGTATCAGGGATAAGCTGGCTTCACAGAATGAGTTTGGGAGTGTTTCATCCTTTTCTATGCTCTGAAATACCTTTGGCAGTAGTGGTGTTAACTGTTCTCTGAAAGTTTGGTAGAGCTCGGCAGTGAAGCCGTCCACGCCAGGGCATTTTTTTTGTTGGGAGTTTTTAATTACCCTTTCAATCTCTCTTTTTGTTATTGGTGTATTTAGTTGTTCTACCTCTGTTTGTGTTCGTTTAGGTAGGTAGTGTATTTCTAGAAATTCATCCATTTCTTCTAGGTTTTCAAATTTGTTAAGAGTACAATTTTTCATAATAGTCTGATATGATTCTTTTAATTTTAGTTGGGTCTGTTGCGATATTGCTCATCTCAATTCTTATTTGGGTTATTTGTTCGGTTTCGTTTGTCAGTTTGGCCAGTGGTTTATCAATTTTGCTAATTTCCTCAATGATCCAGCTTTTGGTCTTGTTAACTCTTTCTGTAGTTTTTCTGTTGTCTGTTTCGTTTAATTCTGCTCTAATTTTTTTATTTGCTTTCTTCTGATGTCTCAAGGCTTCTTATGTTCTCTCTTCTTCTCTTTGTTCAAGTTGTAGGGACAATTCTTTGATTTTGGCCCTTTCTGCTTTTTCTATGTGTGCATTTATTGACATAAATTGACCTCTGAGCACTGCTTTCTCTGTGTCCCAAAGGTTCTGATAGGAAGTGTTTTCATTCTCACAGGACTCTACGAATTTCACTATTCCGTCCTTTTTGTCTTCTATAATCCAGTCATTTTGAGCAGGATATTGTTCAGTGTCCCAGTGTTTGATTTCTTTTCCCTACTTTTTCTGTTATTGATTTCTACTTTTATGGTCTTATGGTCAGAGAAGATGCTTTGTAATATTTTGATGTTTTGGATTCTGTTAAGGCTTGCTTTATGACCTAGTATGTGGTCTTCTGCAGAGAATGTTCTATGTGCACTGGAGAAGAAAATACATTTGGCTGCTCTTGGGCGGAGTGTTCTGTATATGTATATGAGAGCAAGTTCATTGATTGTGGCATTTAGATCTTGTGTGTCTTTACTGAGCTTCTTTCTGGATATTCTGTCCTTCACCGAAAGTGGTGTGTTGAAGTGTTCTACCATTATTCTGGAGCTGTGTCTCTCACTTTTCAATGCTGATAGAGTTTGTTTTATGTATCTTGCAGCCCTGTCATTGGGTGCATAAATATTTAATATGGTTATATCCTCCTGGTATATTGTCCCTTTAATCATTATATCATGTCCTTCCTTATCATTTTTGGTGGATTTAACTTTAAAATCTATTTTGTCAGAAATTAATATTGCCACTTCTGCTCTTTTTGATTGTTGCTTGCTTGATGTACTTTTCTCATCCTTTGAATTTTAGTTTGTTTGTGTCTCTTGTAGGCAGCATATAGACAGATGGTATTTTTTTTTTCATCTACTCTGCCATCCTCTGTCTCTTTATTGGTGCCTTTAGTCCATTTACATTCCACGTAATTATGGATGGGTATGAGTTTAATGCTGTCATTTCGATTTTTTTTGTGTGTGTTGTTGACAGTTTGTTTTTCCCACTTAGTTTTTTGTGCTGAATAATTTATCTTTTTATATAGTCTTTTCCTCTTATTCCTTTTTGTTGATTTTGTTTTTGCTGAGTCTTTATTTTTTTTCTTGTATTTTAATTTGATGAGTAGGATTGTTAGTTTCCTTTGTGGTTACCTCTTTTTCTAAGTTTAAGCTTGAGTTTTATTTCTTTATATTGCCTTGACTTCCTATCCATATGAAAGATTTATTACTACATTTCTTAGCCCCTCTTTATTGTTTTAATGTTGCCTTCTTTTACACAATGATATTACTGTTTCCTTGTTTTGAGCATTTCTTTATATTGTCTTATTTTTGTGATTTCTCTATCTGGGTTGACATCTGGTTGCTCTGTCCCATGTTCTAGTCTTGGGCTGATATCTGTTATTATTAATTTTCTAACCAGAGAACTCCCTTTAGTATTTCTTGTAGTTTTGGTTTGGTTTTTACGAATTCACTAAACTTCTGCTTATCTGGAAATGCCCCAATTTTGCCTTTTTATTTGAGAGACAGTTTTGCTGGATATGTGATTCTTGGCTGGCAATTATTTGCCTTCAATGCTTTATAAAAGTCACCCTATTGCCTTCTTGCCTGCATGGTTTCTGCTAAGTAGTCCAAGATTATTCTTGTTGACTCTGCTTTGTAGGTGACTTTTCATTTATCCCGACCCAGACCACCATTTATCCTTAGCCACTCTTAAAATTCCCTCTTTATCTTTGGTTTTGGCAAGGTTGATTATAATATGTCTTGGTGACTGTCTTTTGAGATCTACCTTATTTGGAGTTCAATGAACGTCTTGAATAGATATCTTCTCATCTTTCACGACATCAGGGAAGTTTTCTGCCAATAAATTTTCAACAATTCTCTCTGTATTTTCTGTTATACCTCCCTGTTCTGGTACTTTAACCACTCATAGGTAATTTCTCTTGATAGAGTTTCACATGATTCTTAGGGTTTCTTCCTTTTTTTAAATTGTTTTATCTGATTTTTCTTCAAATATATTGGTGCCAAGTGTTTAATCTTTAATCTCACTAATTCTGCCTTCCACTTCCTCAATTCTGCTCCTCTGAGTTTCTATCAAGTTGTCTAATTCTGTAATTTTATTATTAATCTTCTCAATTTATTTTTCCTGTGTCTCTATGGATTCTTGCAACTTATAAAATTTTTCTTTATGTTCTTGAATAACCTTTTAAATTTCTTCAACTGCTTTATCTGTGTGTTCCTTGGCTTGTTCTGTGTTTTGCCTGATCTCCTCCCTGATGTCTTGAAGAATTCTGTATACTAATCTTTTGTATTCTACATCTGGTAATTCTAGGAATACACCTTCACCCAAAACATTCCTTGATTCTTTGTTTTGATAGCTTGTTGAAGCAATCATGGCCTGCTTCTTTATGTGATATGATATTACTGTTGTCTCTGAGCCATCTATAAGTTATTGTATTAGTTTATTTTATGTTTGCTTACTGTATCCTAGCTTCTTGCTTGGTTTCATTTTGAACTGCCAAATAGGCTGCTTGAGTGAGCTAGCTTGATTAATTTAGGCTTTGAAGCTCTAACGTCCTGTCACCAGATGGCTAGAGCTGTTACCAGGCATATGAGCCTAGGAGTCCATTCACTTTTTTTGTATGGGTTCAGCTCAGGTGTCCTGGTAGTTGGTAATCAAGTGTGTGGTACAGGCTGTGTCTACAACCTTAGAGAGGCAGTAGTGATTGGTGTATGTACAGGTATCTGGTTGCTGCAGGGGGTCACTCTCTGAACAAGGAAGGGGCTGGAAATTGTCCCCTGAGTGCCTGTGAGGAAAGCACACCTCTGTTCCTTAGAACACACAGGTGGGTGGGTTCTGTTTCTGGACCATGGGCACCCAATGCTTTTGGTTGTAAGGACTGGGAGGTACCACTTATCTTTGGACTCATGTCATGGTTAACTAGGGGATGTGAGTGGAACCACCAGTCCTTAGGACCCTGGTGTGGGTAGGTGAGGATGCTGTTTAATTGGCAAAGTGCCAACAAACATCCAACACCCACCTCTCCACCACACAGCTGAAACTGTGGCAGTCTGCCAACAAGGATCTATTCTTCTGAAATGGACCCACACAAGTCCATGCTGTGGTGAAAGCTATTCAAAGTCCATGGACCACTTGTGCCTGGACAGGAGCTGCTTCTGTCCTGAGCTCACCAGCTTAGTGGAGCTGGCAGTTTATCTTTTCTCCCAGTTGTGAATTTATTCCTTCTCCAAGGCTGGGAAAATGGCTCACGACACCCAGCAGGGCCTCTCTCATGCCCAGGGAGATCGACAGTCACTGAAGCCAGTTGGGTTCTGGGTGTGGTAAAATAAATGCAAGTACTTAGCTTTTGCTGAGATTGCTGTTTTTCTCTGGTTCCAGAGGTATCAGTAGGCTGTGGGCTTGCTGTGTCTCCCTGAGGAAACCATGTCTAGAACTCTTCTGCCAGCCCTGCCATTGTTGCTCCAAGAATGGTGCCTGAGGGTTCCTGGCAATTCAGGTCCCGCAACTCCTTGCCACTTCTGAACGATCTCTCCTTCCCCCTGCTGCTCAGTACATTTTCTAACTTTGCCTTTCATGTTCAGGGCTCCTAGCTTGTCATATATGTAATCTTTTAGTTTTTTGGGGGGGGGTGTCTATGCTGTAAGAGGGATCACTGTAAGCATCTGACTACTCCTCCATCTTGGCTCTGTCTTCAAGCAGAATCTTTGATGTGATGAAAAAATATGAAATTGTTCACTATGTTGCCCGGGTGGAAACCCCAGTTTTGCTCGACATGTCTTGTATTGGCCGATAAACAAGAGGCCAAGATGGGAGTGCAGATAGCTGCCTTTATTTCATTGCACAAGGAAAGGAGTCAGTCAGAGCTGCTGACACCAAGACTGCTCCTCAAGTGTGAGGGGAAGTGTTATTTTTAAGCAATTTATAAGTAGAGATTTTGTACAAGTAGTATCAGCAACATTCTTTTTTTTTTTTTAATAATTTTTATTGTGCTTTAAGTGAAAGTTTACAAATGAAGTCAGTCTGTCACATATAAGCTTATATACCCCTTACTCCATACTCCCACTTACTCTCCCCCTAATGAGTCAGCCTGCTCCCTCCTTCCAGTCTCTCCTTTCGTGACGGTTTTGCCAGTTTCTAACCCTCTCTACCCTCCTATCTCCCCTCCAGACAGGAGATGCCAACACAGTCTCAAGTGTTCACCTGATACAAGTAGCTCACTCTTCACCAGCATCTCTCTCCAACCCATTGTCCAGTCCCTTCCATGTCTGATGAGTAGTATCAGCAACATTCTTAATCATACTGTGCAGGTGCAATGGGTTTTACATACAACTTCATGCATCACCAGGATTTTTATGGGGCAGGCCAAGCAAAGGAACTAGGATTCCAATGCAAATCTGTGAGGCAGGCCAAGCAAGCTGTTTGAGTCAGTGGAATTTTCTGCAGCCTGGGGACCTCTGTTTTAACTGCAGATAAGTAAGTAAGCATAAGTAAGCCAGTGCTTAGCTTGCTTATTGGGTAATTTGCTCCTGGTTCAAAACATTCATTTCTAAAATCTGATACCTTGATTTCTAACTTCTTTTGCTCTTACCTCTTTTAATTATCCCTATTTAATAGTGTTGTACATAGAGTCACTATAAGTTGAAATTGACTTGACAGAACCTAACAACAATTTAACAGTGTTATATGCATCCGTGTTTATTTTGCCTTGAAACTTGACAGTCTGTTTATTTGGCAGCATCTCATTCTAATAACATCTTTGCCTGAATCTAAAGTTAAAACTTCCTGGGTTTCAGATTCTTAGACCTCTCCAACATTGGAGTATGGTACAGAAATTTCCTCCACTGGTGTTGCATCTCTGCTCACTTACAATGCCTCCGTACATTCTTACACCACTGATTCCATTATAGATACATTGTGGTTTAAGATATCCTTCTTTAATAGTCAGTTCAAAATTGTATCATTTTTACTTTGCAAAACCTTTATTTGGAGCTCTCCTTTTCTAACTTCCCAACTCCCCCTCCTTTTTTTGTTTTCTTCTTTAGTATGCTATCATATATTCTTCCAACTCCATCTCTCTGTCCTCCCTAATGCTTTTCTAGTCAATTTTCCCCACTATTACCATGATTGCTCTCAGTAGCTGTCATAATTCTGTCAAATTTCTAATATCTATTTTAGATAATATTAAAAAAAAAAAAAGCCACCCTAAATGATTTCAGCTATAATGCACATCTTTCTGGTTTTGGGTAATTCTTCATAAGAAATTTTCTTTTTACAGTTGTTCCTGTACTACTTGAAATTGATGGAAGTTGAATTTAAAAAAAAAAAAACTTGAACTTCAGTCAGCGTATTATTCAACCAAGACCAATATTTAATGCTGGCATAGTTGAAATACCTAGGAGAAGAGGTCTTTAAGAAATATTTCTAAGAAAACCTCTCTCATGAATATAATGTTCCTAAAATATTAAAGTACAATTGTGGAGCAGGCACAAGCTAGATATTTCCATTACAAATGGAGGAAATTGAACAGAAAGAAGGGATAACAGGCACCAAACAAATCAGCAGAACACATTACATTAACTTTCAAGCCTTGAAAATAATGCTTTGTTCTCTGAGACCATTTAGGTAGTGACCCTGTCCTCCAGACTCTGGGTGTTGGCCACAGTGTCCGGATTCTGGGTGGAGGCCCCTGAGTTCTGGCTTCAGCTCTGCCTTTCTGGTCCACTGGAAAGGCAATCTCTGTTCCCTCAGACTTAGGCAGCCCCATTCTCTTAGTCCATCTGAGTGGTGAACCTGTCCCCTTAGCCCCAGCAAGCTCTGTTCTTGTGCCCTTTCGGTATGGCATCTTCAGCTCCTCAGCTTGGGCAGTGGATCTGGCCCCACTCCACTGGCACTTGGGAAAGGCAGCCCACACTCCGAAAGTGAAATGTTGAAGATCTGGCTCTTTGAAACTTAGGATGCTGTAGCCCCACCCTTTGAAGCCCCAGAGGCCATGGCCCCACCCCTTCAGACCCCAGAGGTCATGGCACTACCGTTTGAGACTGAGGCAGCTTTGCTTCCTGTGTTCCTTGTCTCTTCAGTTTCTTCTTCCCGATTCCCTCGCCTCTCAGTCCCTTGGCCCTCACTGCCTGTCTGCCCTGCTGGGGCAAGTGCTCCAGTTATTTACCTCCACTGATAAGTGCCTGGAAACATCTCACTCTGCCAGTAAACTTCAGCCAGGAGGCACTCAGCTATCTATCATGCTTTATGTGGTTGGCAAGCCTAACTCCAACAGCAAGTGCTCGGAATCAGTCCCACACAAAGGCACTCAGCTCTCGTGCTTTGTGGTCTGGCTTCAGCTGCTGCCATTTCTCTGCTGCTGCTTCTCACCATCTGTGTCTTCTCCGGTATTACAGTCCCTCTCACTTCCTTGTGAGTCCTCACCAGAATTGTCATTTTTGTCCATAATGCCATAATTCCACCAACAATCTCTTCAAGGCAACCTAATCTTTTATTACCAGGTACCTTAAAACTTTCCCAATCCCTACCCGTTTACAGTTTCAAAACTGCTTCCACATTTTAGGTATCTGTTATAGCAGCACCCCACTTTTGGTACTGAATATCTTAGGCTGGGTTCTCTAGAGCAGCAAAACCAGTGCAGCATATATATATATAGAGAGAGAGAGAGAGATTTTTAGGAAATGGCTCATGCAGTTGTTGAGGCTGGTCCAAGTTCATGGGTCAGGCTGGAGGCTTCTTTTGACTCACTTAGCCACAGGTACTGGTAAATCCAAAATCAGAAAATCAGATGGGAAGCCTCTGGCTCACAGGCTGTGGAGGCTGACGAGTCCTAAATTTGACAGGTAAGATGGCAGGTAAGCTGCTAGCTCAAGTCTCAAGAACCAGAGGTCAGATGAATAACAGCCAGTACAAGCAAAAGCCAGACAGCCTTGCCATAAAGTCCACCTATATTGGATGCAGGCCACAGCCCCAAGGAAACTCCCTTTCAACTGATTGGCTGCTTATAACAGATCTCAACATGGAGGTGATCACATTATATCAGATATTATGGAGGTGATTATATCATTAAAAACTGACAAACTACATCATAAGTGTCAAATCACTGAGGATCATCACACAGCCAAGTTGACACACAACTTTAATGATCACAGTTCTCTTGGATTAATAATTAACATTCATGAAGTGAAAGACTTGGACACAGAAAACTATAAGCATTACTTTAAAAAAATTAAGGAAGACATAAATAAATGGAAAGACATTCCATGTTCATGGGTCGGAACACTTAATATTGTTAGGTGTCAATACCACCCAAAATAATGTATAGACTTAATGCAATCTTTATCAGAATTTCAAAAACCTCCTTTGCAGAAAAAAAAAAAAAAATGCCAATTCTCAAATTTATATGGAAAGGTAATAGATCCCAAATACACAAAACAATTTTGATAAAGAAGGACAAAGTAGGAGGAGTAGCGCTTCTTGATTTTAAAATATACTATAAAGCCATAGTAATAATACAGCCTGGTACTGGTATAATAACAGACATATAGAACAATGAAGTAGAATTAAGAGCTCAGAAATAAATCCATACATCTATAGTCAACTGATGTTTTACAACTGTGCTAAGTCCGTTCAATGGGGAAAAGACTATTTAACAAATGACCCTGGAAAAATTGGATTTCCACATGCAGAAGAACAAATCAGGATCCATGCACAAAAGCCAAGCCAAAATGGATCAAGGACATACATGTGAAAACTAAACTAATTAAATACTTAGAAGAAAATATAGGGTCCAGGCTATGGGACCTAGTTTTTAATGATGCATTAGCAGATATGACAACAAAAGCATGAGCAGCAAAAGACAAATAGATGAATAAAAAAATAGGACCTCATAAAAACTAAATAATTTTGTTCATCAAAGGACTTTATCAACAAAGTAAGGATACAGCCTTCAGATTGGGAGGAAAATTTTGGGAATCATACAGACAATAAAGATCTAATATATATACATAAATTTCTACAAGTTAACAACAAAAAGACAAACAACACGAGAAGATACAAAATGTCACTAGTCATTAGGAAGATGCAGATCAAAACCACAGTGAGATACCACATCACCCCTACTAGAATGTCAAAGATTAAAGAAAAAAAAAAAACAAAAAACAGAAACCAACAGGTGTTTGCAAGGTTGTGGGAAATCTGGAACCCTCGTCCATTGCTGGTGGGAATATAAAATGTTACATCCACTGGGGAAAACATTTTGGCAGTTCCTCAAAAGGCTGAACATAGGACTACCATACAACTCAGCAATCTGAAGGCTCTGTTTATATTCAGAAGAAGTCAAAGCAGGGATGCAGATGGAAACCTGTACTGCAATGTTTATTGAAGCACTTTTCATAACAGCCAAAATGTGGAAAAAACCAAAATGTGCAACAGCTGAGTGGATTAAAAAATGTGATATATACACACAATGAAATGATAGTCATAAAGAGAAATGAAGTCTAGATGCATGCTACCCCATGCATGAGCAAAATAAGTCAGTCACAAAAGGACAAATACTGTATGATCCCACTTATATGAAAAAAACAAATGTATAGACACCAAAGATTATTACTGGTTACCAGGGATCAAAGGGGGGGGGAAGGGGGGATTCATGTTTAGGGGGCATTAAGTTTATGTTAATGGTAGGTGAATGCTTTGGAAAAGGATAGCAAGAACACATGTACAATATGAAGGATGCAATCAATGTTACAGAATTATGCATGTTAATTATTGAAATGACATACACTTTATATCTCTTACTACCACAATTAAAAACAAAAACAAAATACACATGAAATTCTAACTTAGAAATGCTGCATACCTTACAGTTAGCAGGGAAAAACATTACAAGAGTTATTAGAACTGTTTGCCATAGGTTCCTCAAGTTCAGTGGAGACATGGAAGATAAAAACAACAATAACAATGACAACAAAACTCAGTGGAACTTTAGAACACACACATACACACAAATAGAGTATGTGAGATGAGAATTAGCTTGGTTGAGGTTAATGGTTTTTAGACCTTGCAAAAGAAATGATTATAGACCTTGAAGATATGGCATTAGAAATGATCTAAAATGAAATTCAGAAAGAAAAAGAAATTTCAAAAGATAACAATAATTAATTGAGGATCTCTTCAAAAAGCCTTCAACCCAGGTAACTGTTGCACCTAAGAGAATAGTGGTTGTGCACAGAAAAAATATGTAAAGAAAAAGTAGCCATAATATTTCAAATTTGATTTTTAATAAACAACTATAAATTCACAGATCCAAGAAGCTCAAAGAAACCTAAGCACAAGAAACAAGAAGATAACTAGACCAAACCACATTAAATTCAATTGTTCAAAACAAGTGATAGAGATAAAATTATGAACGCTGTGGAGGTGAGAGGAATTATTTTTACAGAATAACACATCTAAAGATGACAGCAGACAATAAGGAGGCAAAAGGGCAGCATAAGGAGCTCAAAAACCCAAGGTAAATTATTATGACGAAATGTGCAAAGACCTGGAGTTAAAAAACAAAAGGGGAAAAACACGGTCAGCATTTCTCAAGCTGAAAGAACTGAAGAGGAAATTTAAGCCTTGAGTTGCATTACTGTATGTGCAAAAAATTGAATGATGCAGGAAGCATCAAAAGAAGATGAAAGTAATATAATCACTGTACCAAAAAGTATTGGTTGACATTTAACCATTTCAGGAGGTAAAATATGATCAAAAACTGCTGGTACTGAATGGTACAACCATTGTGGAAAATAGTTTGGCAGTTCTCAAAACACTAAAAATACAACTAGTATAGGATACAGCAATCCCACTCCTAGATATATACCCAAAGGACTCAGGGGCAGGGACGCAAACATACATATGTACACCAATGTTCATTGCAGCACTGTTCACAATAGCTAAAAGGTGGAAACAAACTTCATGTTCATCAATAGACGAATGGGTAAGTAAAATGTGGGAAATAGATACTGTGGAATACTACTCTGCCGGAAAGAGAAATGAAGTCCCGATTCATGCTGCAACAGGGATGGACCTTGAAGATATTATGCTGAGTGAAAAAGTCAATCAAAAGGACACATGTTGTATGATCTCACTTACATAAAATGACAAGAGTAGGCAAATACAGAGGCTAAATTTTTTTAGTGGATACCAGGGGTAGGAGGGAGGGGAAGGGAAAATATTTCTTGAGAAGTAGTGAGTTACTTTTTAGAGTAATGGTAAATTTGAAATTAATTAAGGGTAATTGTTGTGCAACTGATTAATGTAATTGATATCATTGTGCTGTACACCTAAAAAAAATTGAACTGGCAAATGTTGTGATCAAACAAAAAAAGCCAAACCCACTGCAATTGAGTCAATGCCAACTCATAGCGGCTCTATACGGCAGAGTAGAACCACAGGGTTTCAAAGGCTGTAAATCTTTACAGATGCCAGCTGCCACATCTTTCTCCCACAGAGCGGCTGTTCGGTTTGAACCACTGAACTTTTGGTTAACAGCTGAGTGCTTTAACCACCGTACCACCAGTGGTGATATATCTATATATATTTACAAAAAAAAAAAAGAACAGCTGTTGAGACCACTTAGATACAACCAAACACCTCACAGGATTTGTTTTCTTGGTTAGGAGGTTTATGGTCATAGTTCTGAGGGACATCTCAATCAAGCAGCCTAATATTGTTTCTCTGTACTTTTGTTCTACGTCCTAGTTTATAGTGTAGTGCCTGGGGTCTTAAAAGGTAGCATGTGGCCATCCAAAGTGCAACGATAGGTCTCCTTTCACCTGGAGCACCAGAGGAAGGAGAGTCAGGAGCTGGAGGAGGAAATGGATTGTGTATCTGGTTGCCTTCATGAATGACTGCCTCTTTGCCATGAGACCAGAAGAACTGGATGGTGCCTGGCCATCATCACTGATCATTTTGATCAAAGGGCCTATAGAAGAATCCTGATGAAAAGGGGGAAGAATGTAGAATGGAATATAAAAGCTCTTAATGGAATCCAGATTTTCTGGAGCCATCGAGGCTGGATCAACCCCCAAAACTATTGCCCTGAGCTAGCCTTTAAACTTTAAACCTTAAACCAAAACTATTCCCTGAAGTCTTTGGAATAAAAAATAGTTTATCTTAAAAACTAAACTATGTCTGCCTTGAAAATTGTGCTTTTTTAAATAGTTATCTCTGTGAGATCAATTTGACTTAGCAATTCATAGGGTTAGATGAGAAGCTTAGGGGGCAGTGAGTCTAAGTCAAGGGTGCTGGAACAATTTGGAGAAGGATGATGAGAATGCTTATACAACCTGAAGAATGTAATCAATGTTGTACATTGAGGTGCACGTGTAGAAATTGTTGAAATGGTGCATGACTGGGAATTGTTGCTGTTATTGTTAGGTGCCATCTAGTCAGCTTTGACTCATAGCAAACCTACGTACAACAGAAGGAAACTCTGTCTGGTCCTGAGCCATCCTCATAATCTTTGCTATGTTTGAGCCCATTGTTGCAACCACTGTGTCAATCCATCTCATTGGGTGTCTTCCTCTTTTTCACTAACCCTCTGCTTTACCAAGTATGATGTTCTTCTCCAAGGACTGGTCCCTCCTGATAACATGTCCAAAGTACACGAGACAAGTTTCACCATCCTGGCTTCTAAGGAGCATTCCGTCTGTACTTCTTCCCAGACAGATTTTTTCATTCTTCTGGCAGTCCATGGTATGTTCAATATTCTTTACCAATACCATAATTCAAAGGCATCAATTCTTCTTTAGTCTTCCTTATTCATTGACCAACTTTTACATGCATATGAGGATTTAAAATACTATGGTTGGGTCAGGTATACCTTAGTCCTAAATAGGACAACTTTGCTTTTTAGTACTTAAAGAGGTCTTGTGCAGCGAATTTGCCCAATGCAATGAGTCTTTTGATTTCTTGACTGTTGCTTCCATGGGCATTTACTGGGGATACAAACAAAATAAAATGGTTGACAGCTTCAACCTTTTCTCCATTTATCATGATATTGCTTATTTTTCTGGGTGTTAGGATTTTTTGTTGAGGTGTAATCCATACTAAAGTCTGTAGTCTTTGATTTTCATCAGTAAGTCCTTCAAGTCCTCTTCACTTTCAGCAAGAAGGTTGTGTTATCTGCATAAGTTGTTAATGAGTCTTCCTTCAATCCAGACGCCAAATTCTTCTTCATATAGTCCAGCTTCTCAGGTTATTTGCTCAACATACAGATTGAATGAGTATGGTGAAAGGATGCAACACTGACACATATCTTTCCCAACTTTAATCTATGCAGTATTCCCTTGTTCTGTTGGAGCCGCCACCTCTTGATCTATGTGCACATTCCCCATAAGCACGATTATGTATTCTGGAACTTCCATTCCTCACAAATGTTATTCATAATTTGTTATGATCCACACAGTGGAATGCCTTTGCATAGTCAATAAAACACAGGTAAACATCTTTATGGTATTCTCTGCTTTTGGCAAAGATCCATCTGATATCAACAATGATATATCCCTTGCTCCATGTCCTGTTCTGAATCAGGCTTGCACTTCTGGCAGTTGCCTCTCAATGTATTGCTGCAACCACTTTTGAATGATCTTCAGCAAAATATTACTTGTATGTGGTATTAATCACATTGCTAGATAATTTCTGCATTCTTTTGGATCACCTTTCTTTGGAATGGGCACCAATATACATCTTTTCCAGTTGGTTGGCCAGGCAGCTGTCCTCCAAATTTTTTGACATAGAAGAGTGAGTATTCGTGTGTTGAAACATCTCAATTGGGACTCTGTCAATTTCTGGAGGCTTGTTTTTTCTATTCCCTTCAGCTCAGCTTGGACTTCTTCCTTCAGTGCCATAGGTTCTTACTCATATGCTGACTTCTGAAATGGTTGAATGTCAACCAATTCTTTTTGACTGTGGATATTTCCACCAATAAATAAATAAATAATATAGAATAAAAAAAAAAGAAAGAAAGAACTGCCTACACAGAAGGAAGAAGATGAATTTGCACTGAAGACATTCACAAAAACAAGGCTCCAGGAACTGACAGAATACCAGTTGAGATATTTAAACAAAGGGATGCAACCCTAGAAACTTACTTGTCTATGTGAAGAAATTTGGAAGACAGTTACTTGGGCAATCAATTGGAAGAGATCCATATTTGTGCCCAGTCTAAAGAAATGCAATCATTTGGAAAGAATAAATTATCAAATAATATCATTAATGTTACATACTAGCAAAATTTTTGCTGAAAATAGTTCAGAAGAGACTGTAGCTATACAAAAACAGGGAACCTGCCAGAAATTCAAGAAGGATTCAGAAGAGGACGTGGAACAAGGGATATCATTGTTGATGTCAGACAGATCTTGCCTGAAAACAACTGTTTTATTAATTAATCAAAGGCATTCAATTGAATCATAAGAAATTATGGCTAACAGTACAAAAATGCAAATTCTAGTACACTTGATTGTGCTCCTGTGGAACCAGTGCACATATCAAGAAACAGAACAAAGGGGTATACTGCCTGGTTTAAAATTGAAAAACATGTGCACTAAGGCTATATCCTTTCACTTTACTTTGAAATAATCTGAGAAGCTGGATTTTATGAAGAAGAACGTGACATGGGGATTAGAGGAAGACTCTTTAACAACTTGCAATGTTCAGGAAATAAATATGACTTGCAGCATTTACTGATGAAGGTAAAACACTACAGCCTGAGTATGAAGAAAACAAAAATCCTCACAACTGGACTGACAAATAACATCAAGATAAACGGAGAAAAATTGAAGTTTTCAATGATTTCATTCCACTTCGATCAACAGCCAATATTCAGGGAATCGACAGTCAAGAAATCAAACAACGTAATATACTAGGGAAATCTGCTGTACGAGACGTCTTTTAAGTTTTAAAATGCTAAGAAGTCACTTTGTTGACTAAGGTGTATATTGTAGATTGAATTGTGTCCCCCCAAAATGTGTGTCCAGTTGGCTGGGCTATGATTCCTAGTATTGTGTGATTGTCCACCATTTTGTCATCTGACATGATTTTCCTAAGTGTTGTAAATCCTACCTCTGTGATCTTAATGAGGCAGGATTCAAGGCAGTTATGTTAATAAGGCTGGATTCAATCTACAAGACTAGGTTGTGTCTTAAATTAATCTCCTTTGAGATATAAAAGAGAGAAGCAAGCAGAGAGATGGGGGACCTAATGCCACTAAGAAACAAGAGCCATGAGAAGAGCGCATCCCTTGGACCTGGGGTCCTTGAGCTGAGAAGATCCTCGACTGGCAAAGATTGATGATAAAGACCTTCCCCCAGAGCTAACAGAGACAGAAAGCCTTTCCCTGGAGCCAGCACCCTGAATTTGGGGTTCTAGCCTCACAGACTATGAGAGAATAAATTTCTATTTGTTAAAGCCATTCACTGTGCTATTTCTGTTATAGCAGCACTAGATAACTAAGAAAGTGTGCTTGACCCAAGCCATGCTCTTTTCAATTGCCTGATTGTTGTTGTTAGGTGCCATCGAGTCGGTTCTGACTTATAGCGACCCTATGCACAACAGAATGAAACACTGCCCAGTCCTGTGCCATCCTTAACAATTGTTGTTATGCTTGAGCTCATTGTTGCATCTACTGTGTCAATCCACCTTGTTGAGGGTCTTCCTCTTTTCCACTGACCCTGTACTCTGCCAAGCATGATGTCCTTCTCCAGGGACTCATCCCTCCTGACAACATGTCCAAAGTATGTAAGAAGCAGTTTCTCCATTCTTGCCTCTAAGGAGCATTCTGGTCACACTTCTTCCAAGACAGATTTGTTCGTTCTTTTGGCAGTCCATAGTATATTCAATATTCTTTGTCAACACCAGAATTCAAAGGTGTCAACTCTTCTTCTGTCTTCCTTATTCACTGTCCAGCTTTCAGATACATATGATGTGATTGAAAATACCATGGCTTGAGTCAGACGCACCTTAGTTTTCAGGGTGACACCTTTGCTCGTCAACATTTTGAAGAGGTCCTTTGCAGCAGATTTGCCCAATGCAATGCATCTTTTGATTTCTTGACTGCTGCTTCCATGGCTGTTGATTGTGGATCCAAGGAAAATGAAATCCTTGACAACTTCAATCTTTTCTCCATTTATCATGATGTTGCTCATTGGTCCAGTTGTGAGGATTTTTGTTTTCTTTATGTTGAGGTGTAATCCATACTGAGGGCTGTGGTCTTTGATCTTCATTAGTAAGTGCTTCAGGTCCTCTTCACTTTCAGCAAGCAAGGTTGTGTCATCTGCACAACGCAGGCTGTTAATGAGTCTTCTTCCAATCCTGATGCCCCGTTCGTCTTCATATAGTCCAGCTTCTCGTATTATTTGCTCAGCATACAGATTAAATAGGTATGGTGAAGGAATACAACCCTGATGCACACCTTTCCTGCCTTTAAACCAATCAGTATCCCCTTGTTCTGTCCGAACAACTGCTTCTTGATCTATGTAAAGGTTCCTCATGAGCACAATTAAGCATTCAGGATCCCCATTCTTCGCAGTATTATCCATAGTTTGTTATGATCCACACAGTCGAATGCCTTTGCATAGTCAATAAAACACAGGTAAACATCCTTCTGGTATTCTCTGCTTTCAGCCAGGATCCATCTGAGATCAGCAATGATATCCCTGGTTCCATGTCCTCTTCTGAAACCGGCCTGAATTTCTGGAAGTTCCCTGTCGATATACTGCTGCAGCCGTTTTTGAATGATCTTCAGCAAAATTTTGCTTGTGTGTGATATTAATGATTAATGATACTGTTCTATAATTTCCACATTCGGTTGGATCACCTTTCTTGGGAATAGGCATAAATATGGATCTCTTCCAGTCAGTTGGCCAGGAAGCTGTCCTCCATATTTCTTGGCATAGATGAGTGAGCACCTCCAGTGGTGCATCTGTTTGTTGAAACATCTCAATTGATATTCCATCAATTCCTGGAGCCTTGTTTTTCACCAATGCCTTCAGAGCAGCTTGGACTTCTTCCTTCTTCCTTCCATCGATGGTACTGAAGGAATTGTCTGATATGCATGTGAAAACTAGACATTGAGAAAGGAAGACAGAAGACTTCATGCATTTGAATTGTGATGTTGGCAAAGAATACTGTATGTATTAAATGCTGTCATAAAAACAAACATATCAGTCTTAGAAGAAATATAACCAGAATGTTCCTTAGAAGTGAGGATGGCAAAACTTCAGCTTGTTTAGACGTGTTTTCAGCAAAAACCAATGGCTAGATCGGGACTTCCTGTTTGGTGAAGTGAAGTGTCAGTGAAAACAAGGGAAATACTCAATAAGATGGAATGGCACATTAGTTACAACAATGGAGTCAAAAGTACCAATTGTCATGAAGATGGCAGACAATTGGGCAACAATTCCTTGTGTTATATATAAGGTTGTCATGAGTCAGAGCCAACTTGGTTTATAGCATTGTTCAAATCCTCTATTCATTGCTCTTCTTTCTAGCTGTTTTATTCATTGTTAATAGTGGTGTATTAAAATCTCCACCTATTATTTGAGAACCGTCTTTTTCTCCCTTTATTTACTTCAGTGTTTGCCTTATATATTTTGGGGCTCTGATGTGCAGTGCATACATATTTTAAATTGTTACAGATTTTTGATGAATTTACTCTTTTATCATTATATAGTGTCTCTCTTTATATCTTATAACAGATTTTGACTTAAAGTTTATTTAATCTGATGATAGGATCACCACCCTAGATGTTTTGGTGACTATTTCCATCCTTTCACTTTCTATTTGTGTCTTTAGGCTTAAGATGTGATTTTTGTAGACAGAAAGATCATGGGTTTTTTTAAAAAACTTTTATGCAACTATCTACCTTTTCATTGAAATGTGTAGTTCATAGTAAATGCTGCTAGGAAAGAGATTCTTCTGTCATTTTGCTATTTGCTTTCTGTGTGGCTTATACTCATTTTTCTCTCATTTCTTCTAATACTGTCAAATTTTGTGTATTATGTCTTTTTTTTAGTCAACTGTTTTTATTCCCTTCTCTTTTCATTTTGTGTGTATTTTTTAGTTGTTTCTTTGTGGTTACCATGATAATGATACCTAACATGTTACATTTATAACAATCTGATTTACATTTACACTAACTAAAATTCAGTAACTGTTATGGATTGAATTGTGCTGCCTCCCCCAATATGTTTTGTAAGTCCTATATCTGTGTTTCCACCATGTGTCTGTCAGTTTGTCATACTGTGGTGGCTTGGGTGTTGCTGTGATACTGCAAGATTTGCCAATGGTATTTTAAACACCAGCAGGTCACCCTTGGTGGACAGGTTTCAGCTGAGCTTCCAGATGAAGATAGTCTCAAAAGAAGGATGTGGAGCTCTACTTCTGAAAAAATTGGCCAGTGAGAACCTTATGGATAGCAGCAGAACATTGTCTGATATAGTGCTGGAAGATGAGACCCTCAGGTTGGAAGGCACTCAAAATACCACTGGGGAAGAACTACCTCCTTAAAGTAGAGTTGACCTTAATGATGTGGATTGCGTCAAGCTCTCAGGACTTTCATTTGCTGATGTAGCATGACTCAAAATGAGAAGAAACAGCAAACATCCTGTAATAATTGGAAGGTGGAATGTACGAATTATGAACCTAGGTGTCTTGGTCATGTAGTGCTGCCATAACAGAAATACTACAAATGGATGGCTTTAACAAAAAGAAATTTATTTCTTCACGGTAAAGTAGGCTAAAATTCCAAATTCAGGGCATCAGCTCCAGGGGAAGGCTTTCTCTCACTGTCAGCCTTCTCATCAATCTTCCCCTGGATTAGAAGTTTCTCCACGCAGGGACCCCATATTCAAAGGACACATTCTTCTCCTGGCACAGCTTTATTGGTGGTACAAGTTCCCCAAATCTCTGCTTCCCTTTCCTTTTTTATCTCTTGAGAGATAAAAAGTGGTACAGGCCACATCTCAGGAAAACTCCCTTTACGTTGGATCAGGGATGTTACCTGGTAAAGGTGTTACAATCCCACCCTAATCCTCTTTAACATAAAATTACAATCACAAAATGGAGGACAACCGCAGAATACTGGGAATCATGGTCTAACCAAGTTAATACACACATTTTGGGGGGGAACCTAATTCGATCCATAACACTAGGAAAATCAAAAGTAGTCAAAAAATGAAATGGAATGCATAAAGATCAATATCCTAAGCAAGAATGAGCTTAAATGGACTGGTGTTGGCTATTTTGAATTGAAACTCCACTTAAAAACAAATTTTATACTTTGGATCTTCTTAATATTTTGAAAGAATTCATCAGAAAAAGAGCAAGAGAAAATGGAAAAAAATACCTTATTTTTGTCTTCATCTCATGGAGATGATAATAACCACCTAAAAGTAATCTTAAAGCTAATCTTTCTAAACAGGTGACTTAAATATTGTAAATATTTTTTATTTAAAATTTGTCTTTTTAGATTACTAAAAACAACATAAGGTATCATTGATTTCTCTTACCAATCACACTTTCAGCTAATTATTTTCTTTTTTTATTATAAACATTTAATATTTTGTGTTATTTTTATGACCAACTTTCAGATATTAGTCTATTATTTTTAGGAGTATTTAAAACATATGATGAATGAATGATTCTTCTCTCATAATTATAAAAAAACAAAGCTAATATATAGTTTATTTATCCTAGGACTCTCTAGATAATCCCAAAGAGAAATAATTAGCAAATGTAAGAATCTTTAACTGTCACTATTCAGGCATCAGGGGATGTACATTTTCAGGAGAGAAAAACTCAAATTAAAATAAGAATGTATTATTTCTATCAATATGTTTGGTAAGGTTTAATAAAGTTTCAGTGACAACAAGGGAAAAAAAATCTCAGTAAGATAACAAATAACAACAACATCATTTCATGCTAACAGACAGGTCCTTCAATTTTGGAAATATGCAAGAAAGCTAATTTTGAAGTATTTTTCAACTCACCTCATCAAAGGAGAAATGTCTTAAAATAATGACTGTATCATTTTCCTGACTAGAGCATTCTACTCATGACTGTCCTTACAGCCTCAATTATCTGCTTATTTCTGAGACTATAGATAATAGGATTGAGGAAAGGAGGGACTATAGAATAGAACGCAGAGATAACCATGTCCTGAGTTGTAGGTGAATTGGAGGTTGGCTTCAGATAGACCATAATGCCTGAGACGACAAAGACTGTCACCACAAGAATGTGAGGAACACAGGTAGAAAAGACCTTTCCTCGCTCTCCTCTGGTTGGAAGCTTGAGCACAGCAGAAAATATGCGAATATAAGACATGATTATGAAGATAAAGCAGCCACCTGCAATAACCACTACAGAGACAAAAATTACAATCTCATTGCTGAGAGTGTCAGAGCAGGAGAGTTTCAGCAGAGATGGGACATCACAGAAGAACTGATGGACCACATTGGAATGACAGAAGGACAACCGGAATGCATTGCCAGTGTGCACACCTGCATAGATCAGACCACTGAATATGGTAGCCAGTGTCATTTGGACACAGGCCCTAGGGTTCATGATCACAGGGTAGTAGAGGGGTTGGCAGATGGCCACATAGCAGTCACGGGCCATGATGGTGAGAAATAGCAGCTCTGCAAAAGCAAAGAAAATCACAAGCAAGATCTGAGCTGCACATCCCACCATGGAGATTACCCTGTTGTCAAGCAGGAAGATGACACATGCCTTGGGTACAGTGACGGAAATGTAGCACATGTCCAGGACAGACAGATTTCTAAGGAAGAAATACATGGGAGTGTGGAGACTCTGATCGAGAGTGGTTACTGTGACAATGAGAAGGTTCCCCAGCAGGGTTGCCAAGTACATCATGAGGAATAACATGGCGTGCAAGACTCTGAGCTCCCACACATCAGAAAACCTCATAAGCAGGAATTCAGTGACTGTGGTAGAGTTGGGCATCTTTGGGTACTTGGCTTTGAATAGCAGAGACAGAGGCAAATAATCCCCCCCAAAAAAGGAAAATAATAGTGTAGAAAGAAATTAGCCTAAATATGCTTATTGTCTCACATTTAGTTTATTGTCACATTTATCCAATTTTATTCTCTCTAGTAGATATTGGTTAGTAGTTGTTAGTTGCCGTAGAGTTGCCTCTGACTTGTGGAGATCTCAAGTACACAGAATGAATCACGGGCCGGTTCCCTGCCACCCTCATCAACACCGGCGTGCTTGAGTCCATTGTTGCCTTTCAACCTTTCTCATTCTCCAGCACTGCACCAGAAAATATTTTGTTGTGATCCACAGAGTTTTCATTGGATGATTTACTGAAATAGTTTGCTAAATCTTTCTTCCTAGTCTGTCTAAGTCTGGAAGCTCCACTGAAACCTGCATACCATGATGGAATTTGAAATACCGATGATGTAGCTTGCAGCATCAAAGCTATATGACTATATGAAAACCACCACAGGACAACAAACTGACAGACAGGTGGTGAACTGGATAGTAGGAAATAACACTTTGACACTTTTTGCTGCTTTACTGCTTATTACTTGTGAAACCTATTTCCAATATGTTGTTGTAGTGTGCCATTGAGTAGATTTTGACTCATAGTGACCTTATAGGATAGAGTAGAACTGCCCCATCGGGTTTCCAAGAAGCAGTTAGTGAGCTCAAACTGCTGACCTTTTGGTTAGTAGCCAAGCTTTTAACCACTGCGCCATCGGGGCTGCTTAACCCCATATTACATGCTGTAATTTTCTTTGTAACTCCACAAATTAGGGAGTAATATACACAGTTTTAAAATAAAAATACTGGGACACTGAAAGATCAAGGAAATTATTAAGCCACGGAAATAACGTAAGAGCACGAATTCAAATCCAGGTTTGTGTTCTCTAATGTCATAATGCCACGTTTCCTCCACTAGAGACGTTGATCCTACTTAGCTTCACCTGCTTCCCACCACTCCAGTCCGTGGTATTCAAGCAAGATGACCATTAATTTGTTTGATTCCATTTCTGCCTTCTGAGTACTGTAGAAACCATGAAAGCTCAATTTTTGGATTAAATTAAATCATGGATAAAATGCTCCCTTGATTTTCTCATTATTGAGTATTAAGTTAACCATGGGAACGGTTTAAAATCATTTTCTATATTGCTCCATATATCTTGACCATGCCCAACTGTGTATTATGACTCATTGGACAATGTGTAATGATATGTATTTTTACCCACTGAGTAGAATAAAATATTGATGTTGCCACAACCTCTTCTCAATATGAACATACCTTGTTATACAATAAAAAAGAGATGTTATCCCAGTGTTTTAATTATTTAAATATAAAACAACTATGTATTTTCATTCATCCCTTCTCCCTAAAATGAATTCATTTGTACCTAAAGGTTGATTCACCAGCTCTAGCCTTCATTTTCTCTCCTCTTTCACTGATGTTAATCTCCCTATTGTAAACAAAGCCACTGCCTTCCAGTCAATTTCGACTCATAGCCACCCTGTAGGACAGAGTAGAACTGCCCCATTGGGTTTCCAAGGCTGTAATCTGTACAGAAGCAGACTGCCACATCTTTCTCTCGCAGAGCAGCTGGTGGATTTGAACCACTGACCTTGCGGTTAGCAGACAAGCACTTTAACTACAGCACCGCCAGGGCTCCTCCCCCCAGTTACACTCCTTTGGAAGTTTATCACCTATCTTCGTACACTCCTTGAGCTTACATAAACGATTAAGTTCCTTTGATCAAAACATCCATTTCTGAAACTCTGATTTGTTAACTTACTAACTTCTTTTGCTCCTATCTCTTTTTATTAGCCTTTCAAATAGTGTTACATCTATTCATGTCTGTTTTGTCTTCAAACTTAAAAATATGTATCTTTGCCATCATATGAGCATCTGATTCCAATGATATCTTCATCAGACGATTAAGTGACAGCTTCCTCCGTCTTCAGATTCTTGTTGTTTTTAGGTGCCATTGAGTCGGTTCTGACACATAGCTACCTTATAAGACAGAGTAGAACTGCTTCACAGGCTTTCCAAGGCTGTAAATCTTTACTGAAGCCGACTGACACATCCTTCTGCTGCAGAGAGGCTGGTGGGTTCTAACCACTGACCTTTTGGTTAGCAGCCCAGTTCTTAACCACTGCACCACCAGGGCTCAACCTGTAACCATTGAGTCGATTCCAACTCTTAGCAACTCTATAGGACAGAGTAGAACTCCCCCATAGGGTTTCCAAGGAGTAGTTGGTGGATTTGAACTGCTGGCCTTTTGGTTAGCACCCAAGCTCTTAACCATTGGAGTATGCCACGAGGATTTCCTCCTCTGTTGCCACATCCTTTACTCTCCTGAGATTCTCCTGCGTATTTTATTGTCACTCATTCTGTTGAAATACATTTAAGCTGTTCTTCCTCAATAACTATTTCAAAATTGCATCATTATTACAATCCAAAATCTTTAGCTTGGAATTCTGCTTTTCTGCCTCCTCTTCTCCCCCACTCCTTCTTTCTCTTCTTCTTTATTTTGCAATCACCTATTCTTCCAACTCTATCTTCTTCCTTTCTTTTGAAACCTAATTAATGTTTTTCTCTTATCCTTTACTGTGATTGCAGGCATAGGCGTCATAATTTTGGCAAGTATATTAGCTCTATTTCGATAATAATTAAAAAAATAAAACCACCCTAAATGATCTCAGATTTAATGTATGCTTTTCTGATTTTTGGTAACACTTCATTTGAAGTGTTCTTTTAAAAATATATCACACACAACTTAAAATTAATGGGATTTGAATGCATGTTTTAGATCTCCGCCAGAGTTATAAAATACTTGAGGTTCTGTCAATATGTTAATAAACTAAGATCAACATACATGCAATGCATAGCTTAACTGAAACACCGAGGAAAATAAGTTCCTCAAGCACTATCTCCAAGAACACTGCCCTCATGAATTTATATTTATAGAAATTTCAAATAGTAGCTCTCTGCAAATTTTATAAAAATCCTTAAAATATATTCTTTTGGATCTTTTACTTGATAAGCTATGTACTTATGCTTTATATTTTGTTTCCATTTTTACCCTTTGAATTTGTTAACTGTAATATTTTTCTTACCATAAATGTGCGTTTCATTATGTTACAGGTAAGAACTGCATAGGAATGATAACCTCACTTGAAAATGTGATGGATGGATTGATTGATTTATTCATAATTCACTAATTTAACCTCAATGAATCTTAACAGTTCTAGAAAATAAGAATGGCTTTTAATGTATTTTACTGCAACTTATGATGCATGGAATTTGTGGAAGTTAGTAATTATTTAATAATATTATCAAGCTGGGTAAGTTGAAACATGTTGTTTTTTCTGGTTTTGTAAAAATATTGTAATTTTTTTCCCGCGCAATCTGGACATATTTCTGTGCTTAAATAAACCGATACATAAAGGTATTGTTTTCTGCACATTTGCAGAATATACGGATTATTGGTAATGGGTGTGTAGTTCACGGATGTTGTACTCACACACAATTTCTCTTTTTTTACTGTCACCATACCAGCCCTGGTGGCGCAGTGGTTAAGAGCTATGGCTACTAACTAGAAGGTCGGCAGTTCAAATCCACCAGTGGCTCCTTGGAAATCTTATGGGGCAGTTCTACTCTGTCCTACAGGGTTGCTATGAGTTGAAATTGACTTTGACACCAGCAGGTTATACGTGATGAAGGATTAACATGTATTTTGCAACTTTTACTAGAATAATTGCAGGCTTGTAGCCTAAAGGCTTACCATACCCTAAAGAGCAGCACACGTTCTCCTGGATTTACACAAATAGTTTCCTTACTGACGTGAAACAGCAGAATGTGCATTTCCAGGTCTGCGTATCCTTGCGCCCTCAGCTTCATACCTGCAATGGAAAATTTGCCATGTTGTCACATTTCACATTCTTGTTTCCCTTCTCCCTTTTTCTCTTACCAGTGTAAACACATACATAAAATCCTGTTAATGCCAGAAGGTAAAGGCAGGTGTACTTTTCAGACTGACCACATATTTGCAAGACTAAAAGTTTTTTGCTTTGTTTTGCTGCTCTTTATTTCAGGGCCTTTTGAAATGGTTCACTAAGTAGATTTTCTCTTGTTGTTTTATATCAACCTGTTTACTGAAAATTTATTGATATAATTACAAGAGCGACTAGGATAAAAACAGCTACACCAGTATTTATAAGTATCTCTACCCTAATTTTGCCACTTTCATTCTGAAGGTTTAGTTTTTTAAGGTAATTGCTTAACAATGCCTCCCACTAAAGTTCATATCAGACTTCTACTACCATATTCTAGAAATGCAACAGGCCTTCACAGTCAGAAAAGAGAGTGAGCAATCTTTATTATCGTATGCTCACCAATTAATTTCAGGTTTCTACCTTTAAGTTCCATGTTGCAGCTTAGCAAAGCTGAGACTATATCACGTTCAGGGGAACATATGTTTTGCATTCTGACCCTGCCATTTCCTTGCTATGTAGCTATGATGAGCCTCCAAAACATTTTTCAGCCTCGGTTTCCTTATCTATAAATTTTTAAAGAAAATCTATATTATGAATTTTATATTTGTACAACACATTCCAAATAGAAAGAAACTCCAAATGGTAGTTATGTTGGGGCAAAATAAATAAGAATTACGGATAACTGACAGAAGGAGTAAGAATGTGATCTCTTCAGTACTTACTTTTCTTCTATCTAACGCTCATAGTACTATAATTTTAAAACAAGTAAGAAAAAAAAAGAAAGGAAAATTCACACTCAGCATCTGCTAATGTAGCTTTCTGTTAAAGGAATATGATGATAATGGCAGCAGCAGAGAAATCGCAGGAGCAAAGAAACAGCAGCGGGAGAACCAGGAGACCAGTGTGAGAGGGTGCTGGAACTGACCAACACTGTGAAATGGCTAGTGCCTTCGGCAGAGGCTCCCTGCTAGAGTGGGGTGCCTCCAGGTAATTATTGGTGGAGCTACAGAGCTTTTGAACACTAGCCCCAGGACGGCAGACTCAGGTGACAAGGCCCAAGAGACCAGGAAGCAGAAGCTGAAGAGACAAAGAACACAGGAATAGAGCTGCCTCAGTGACAAAGGGTATGGCCATGGCCTCTGGGGTCTCAAGGGTGGAGTGTCCATTCAGATGGACTGGAGAATGGGGCTGCCCAAAGCTGAGGGAGCAGAGTTGCCCTTCCAGTGGGTCTGAAAGGCAGAGCTGAAGCCCAGGGCAGAGGGACTTCCGCTCAGAATTTGGGGAGTATGCCCAAAACCTAGAGTCTGGAGGGCAGAGCCATAGTGTAAATGTTCTCTCAGGGTTATTTTTGAGACTTGAGGGCTAATGTAATATGTTCTGCTGACTTGCTTGGTGCCTGTTATCCCTTCTTTCTTTCCAATTTCTCCCATTTGTAATGGAAATGTCTAGCTGGTTCCTTTTCTACCATTGTACTTTGGAAGCAGATAACTTGTACTCTCAATTTCACAGGTGAAGAGGAATTTTTAAATTTTGGACTTGGAGTTGATTTAAGACTTTTGCTATGATACGATGTGGTGAATATGTTTTACATGTGGCAAGCTTATGAATTTTGAGAGGCAAAGGGTGGACTGTTATGCATTGAATTGTGTCCGCCCATAATATGTATCAGCTTGGCTATACCATGATTCCCAGTATTGTGTGATTGTCCAACATTTTGTGATTTGAAGTGATTTTCCTACATGTCATAAATCCTACTTCTAAGATATTGATGAGGCAGGATTAGAGGCAGTTATGTTAACGATGCAGGACTCAATCTACAAGATTAGGTTGTGTCCTAAAGAAATCTATTTTGAGATAGAAAAGAGAAAAGCAAGAAGAGAGACAGGGGTACCTCATATCACCAAGACACAAGAGCCAGGAGAATAGCACATCCTTTGGACCCAGGGTCCCTCAGCTGAGAAGCTCCATGGCCGAGGAAGATTGATGACAAGGACCTTCCTCCAGAGCCAACAAAAAGAAAGACTTCCCCTGGAGCTGTGCCCTGAATTTGGATTTCTAGCCTACTAGACTGTGAGAGAATAAATCTGTTTGTAAAAGTCATCCATTTGCTATATTTCTGTTATAGCAGAAGGATATAACAGAGGCTGTGAGGTACTCAAAATTTTTGTTATGTTGGAGAAAATAAATAAGAATTACAAATAACTTACTAAAGGAGTAAGCATGTGATCCCTTCGATACTTACATTTCTTCTATCTAACACCCATAGTACTATTGTTTTTAAGAGAGTAGCAAAAAAGGTAAAGGAAAATCTACCACTCAGCTGTTACCAATATAGTTTTTTGTTCAAGAAATATGACAATATATAATATTCTGAAATGCTATGAATAACTCGTTGCTGTTGAGTCAATTCTGAGTCATAGTGACCCTAAGGGACAGAATAGAACTGTCCATAGTGTTTCCAAGGAGTGGCAGGTGGTTTTGAACTGCCGACCTTTTGTTTAGCAGCCAAATACTTAACTACTGTACCAGCAGGGCCCCAAGTTGTAAAACTGAGACATTTCTTTACCTTAACACTGGCAAAGGATACGATTCTTTTGCCTTTTCTACAAGGACTTGAAGGATGTAATTTTTGACCTAAGGAATTGGCAGGTGTATCTGTTCATTAATATATTAATTAATTCATCCATGCATGCATCAGATATTTGATTTATTTATAATTAACATAATCTTTCAAAATTTTTGGATGACTAATATGAGACACTGGTCTGGACGCTGGGGAAGGAATCATGAACAAATGTTCACATGCTCTTTTATAATATGCTATGAGAAATCTCTAAAATTACAGTTAAACTATAAATGATTATCTCTACATTTTATGGCAGGGTTTCACTTATTCATCCACGTAGCATCTGAACATAGAGTATTTGCCAAAGAGAAGAAATAGGCAGATATTTGTTGAAATTATTAATTGAATAACATTAATATGCATAAATAATTTCTATGTTTTAGGTACACACAACACACCGTAATTAACGTTGTTTAAGTATAAATTTAAATCAACATTCTGCATACCGAGGCAATGAACAATGTGCAGAGGCTCTCTTGCCCCTGCCTGTGTTCCTGGTATCAGCCACAACTGTTGCTATATGCTGACTCTGTGCTTTCATAATCAGCTACCAACTCTGTTCAAAATTCTGGACCTGAATTTTTAATGCAATGAGTAAAAAAGAAGAGGCTGGTCTTGTTGTGGGAGTCTCTCTTCTATCTGTACTCTCTACTGTAATCTCATGAATGCTCTTAAAACATAACTGAGCAGCGCAGTACAGAAGTTGAGGTAATTCATAGAGGGAGGTGAAGAGGGGGTAAAATTAGCAAAGACTCACAAGTTAATGTTGTCTTTTCTTAGACTGGATATGGAAGCCAGGATTTCTGGCAACAGTCCAACGATGTTTCAGGTGCAGGCAAGGATGACGGGACATATTTACTTGAGATGACTGAGAACCTGAAATAACTCTCCTGTTTTATAACAAAAACCTCTGTGTTCATTTTAACATAAGGGCTGGTGATGCTCATGGCAGTAGAGAAAACCCCTGGGAACACTGGGTCTTTCAATAATAGCCAGTGCCCAGGGGTAATTTTTAGGAGATAATTGATTCTAGATGTTGTGGGATCAGTACTCAAATAAAACCTGTGAATGAACTTTGTATGCCAAGAACTATTGATATATTTGAGGCTGGGGGAAGAATTGGTGAAGATTAATGAGCCAGTAATTTAAACACAAAGTTAAACTGCAGTACCCTAATATTCTGAGGTCTCATAAGGTGAAATTCCTGTGGATCAACAAATGGAGATCAAGTGGCATAGAAAGAGAGATCTAAACTCAGTTTTAACCTGATTGAAGGAAACCATGTTCCCCACATTCTCTGTGTATATCTCTGAGGAAAAGTGTGATTTAACTAGCTGTGCCAAAATCACAGAAAATCTAATGGATTAAACGATGAAAAAAATTCTTCTGAATTCCTTCAAAGTGTTAACATAAAGGAATTTCCTGCTATTTACTAGCCCAGTACCAAAGCCCAACCCAGAAACCTGTGAACTCTGATCAATCACATGTTGCTTCATGTATTGTGCCTCAGTTTCTTCATCTGTTTGGTTAACAAGAGCATCTACTCCCCTGGCCTCTTGAAATTGTGACACAGTGGAACCTGTGAAGCATTTGGACTAGTTCCTGACACATGGTGCATATTAGGAAGTGCTGTGCTAGCTCTTGTTTAATCTTCATGCAATAGTATGAGTATATCAGTCAGATCCCATCAGGAAAGCAGATGAATCTTCTGGGTCTTAGAGGTTCTTGAGGTAACCTCAATCCCCTGTCTTTGTATAAGATACACCTATTTCTGCAAGTTGAATGGGGAGGTGGTGGAAATCACCACCCCTGCATTTTTCAAGCATTTTATGGTGGGCTAAAAAAATTTTTCAAGCGTTTTATCGTAGGACTAATCACTGAAATACCACCAGGAATGCAATATTGCTTCTGGTTTCCTATTATTCTAGGTAGTGGTTTCCACTTGACCTTTCCTACCATAATTGCCCTCACTCCACATGTCAGGGATCCAATATGGGAATTCTGTCAATTTTCTTGGTATATCTATCCTAATTATATATTTCAGAACTAGAGAAATAACCATAGGAATGTTCAAGGTAAGACAGGGAGAAAAAGCCCTGAGATCGGAGGATGCCTGTTTGAGGAATAGCAAAGAGACTGGTGTGGTTAGAGGAGAAGCAAGTAAAAGAGAAATAGACTATACTCTCAGGGAGGTAATAGGGGGTTGAGTGTGGAACCTAGGGACTTATTAAGACAGGGAACAGAGGGGTCCCCAAATTTGCCAACAAAGTAACAAGAAATGGGCCAGGGCCCAGAAGCAAAGCCATTCCCCAGAACAATGGGGCAACTTCTTTAAAGTTGCCTTTCAGAAGCAGGTGGAGAAAACCAGACCCAGGGACATGGGTAGAACATCCACCTGTGACCTCTGTGTGACCTTCCACCCGGGGCAGTGAGGGGCTACAGCCCCAGCCGGGGAATTGAACCCGGGGAGCAAGAGACTGTGCAGGTGCAACATCCCATAATAAGTCCTGCTATGAATCCCAGAGGCCTCCAGTACAGAAGACATCTTGGAAAGCTGCTGCGTGGGCACCTTAGTTAACATATCCCCACTCATGCCTATGAAAAACATGAATCTTTTCCTGCCCAAGAACTTTTAAAAAAACTCAGGGCTGTTTTTGTTATGTGAGATGGGGGTATGTGTTGCTCTTAGCCCTCCTCATCTCTGCTTGCAAGCCTCTGCAATAAAGCTTTGCTCATGTGGAAAACTACGTGCCTTATCTGCTCATTCTTGATGAGTGAGAGGCAAGAACCTTATTCCGGTAACAAAGGATTCACTGGACTCACTGTATCATGGATCTGAGCCATAAATTCTACACTGACTGGTGGACTACAGTACCATTTTGGATTAGTATGAGATCAGAGTAAGTGTCCCGTAATCCTCAAACATCTTTTATATCCCTTTCCCCATTGCAAAGTTACCTTGTGGTATGGATTGAACTGTGTCCCCCAAAAATGTGTCAACTTGGCTAGTCTATGATTCTCAGTATTATGTGATTGTCCACCATTTTGTCATCTGATGTGATTTTCCTATTTGTTGTAAATCTTACCTCTATGATGTTAATGAGATGGGATTAGAGGAGGTTATGTTGATGACTTAGGACTCAATTCACAAGATTAGGTGTGTCTTAAGTCAATTTCTTTTCAGATATAAAAGAGAGAAATGAGTAGAGAGACAGGGGGACCTCATACCACCAAGAAACAAGAGTCAAGATAATAGTGTGTTCTTTGGACCTGTTCTTTTCTACACTGAAAAGTTTCTTGACTGGGGAAATTTGATGACAAGAACCTTCCCCCAGAGCCAACAGAGAGAGAAGGCCTTCCCCTGGAGCTGGTGCCCTGAAATCGGACTTCTAGCCTTCAAGACTGTGAGAGAATACATTTCTCTTTGTTAAAGCCATCCACTTGTGGTGTTTCTGTTATAGCAAGGCTAGATAATTAAGACAACTTGTTAAAAGGCCATATATCCCTTTGGGGAAGGCTTCTGGAATGATTAACATTATAAATTCTTGGCAGTGCAGTGGAGTCCTTTCTTAAATGGACAGGTCACCCCTTTACATAAGGGAATGTGGGCCTGTAAACTGGCTGAAGTCTGGGAATTGATCAAGAGGCTTGACTCTCTGTTTGGGTGATTCAGGTTAAACTTACATTCAGTTGACCTAGAACTCTTCCACTTATACAGATGGCATAAGAATTTAGTACACACTTCCTATCAATTTCATTTCTAATGACACACCAGGATCAACTAGGTAACTCCATAGGCCTATATAAGTCAGACTACTCTTATTACTGCTTTGACTGTGGTGACCATTATGATAACCACACCCACCTTCTCTTTGGCAATTAAGTGCTACCATTTGTTCCCTCCATCCTGGGCTCTGATTACCACCATTGCATTTAGGTTTACCAATTCAGAGGCAGCAATTTCCATTGTAAAACTGAGTTACAGAGAAGAGTGACCACAGAGATCTTCAAGAATGCTGAGGCTCCTGTCACAAATTTATTCCTCATAAAGCTCAAAACCCATTGCCACTGAGTTGATTCCCACTGATAGCAGCCCTATGTGGCAGAGTAGAACTGCCTCATAGGGTTTCCAAGGAGCAGCTGGTGGATTTGAACAGCCAACCTTTTGGTTAGCAGCCTGAGATTGTAACTACTGCACAACCAGGGTTCCCTCTTAGTTGTGCTGAAACGTGTGTTCTATGGACACTCCCATGTTGGGAGGGAAGGTGTCACATGATAAACCTATTCTAACATTCCAATTTTCCTAACCGTTCATAATCCTTGTTGTATAATATACCAAGGCCATTCTGATATTTCGGCTTCATTTAGTGTAGGCCATCTCTTGATCTATGTTTTAGCAGGAATCAAACTGTTAGAATTATTTCTAACCATTTGAGCTGAGACAATCAATCATGAATATCTCTGCTTATTGGACAACTGTTAATAAATTCTGCTGTATCCAACTTTATGCTCCTTTCACCATTTTTTTTTACACTGTTAATATCCATTTCCCTACATAATCCCTGGGTTTCTGTCTATAAATTAGAAGAATCATGTAGCACACTTCCTGATGGATCACACTTTTTATCTTGCCTTTAAGTTTCTGTGGCGTTTGAGTTTAGTTTTAAGTATAGAAGAAAAGAGGGGTGTTGGGGGAAGATTCTGAGGAGAATCAAAAGTGTCCTGCAAGGCAACTGCCTTGGAGAACTCCATTACAACTTCCTCAGGCACAAAGGGTTAATATCCTCAGATAGGGGTGAAAGGGCTGCTTCTAATGGCTAAAAAGAGTGGGAAAAAATTAGAGGTCCAATGTCACTAGCATTATCAATACCTGACCCATGTCTTCATTCAAATATTCAGGATAGTATTCCATCCCCCAAAATACCCTCACTTTAACATCAGAAAAACAGTGAAGGTAGGAATTTAATTTCCATTGTAATCTAGCCATTTGTAGTACGAGACTCTGAGTCTGGTTTTCAGCTACCTCATCTCCATGACTACAAAACATAAGATTTTATTTTATAGCATCCACAGCAATTTTCAGGTGAAAATTTGACTAGGGAATTTGAAGCCCTGACCTCATCCTTTCCCTTTCCCCACTTTTTCCTGTGGAATTAGGACTAACCGATCCATGCGATTATACTCATCAGTTGAACAAAATCTTCTGAGGCGTTAAATGCATGATCCTTCAGAACATTGCCTGTTTTAAATATTTGATCAGAGTATTTTGTCAAATGTGTGTATTTCCTCATCATGCCATGAACTATCAGTATCCTCCTTACTTTTTGAAATAGAGTCATTAGTGCCTTCATATCTAACCAGATGTGAGATCCAATTTCAGAAACACCAGAATTAAATCAGGAAAGTCTTCTTTAAGATTTTATTCCTCTAGAAGCACTCCCAGAATTAAAGTCAGTCAGAATCCTCAAAGAAACAGAATTAATACAATATATATTTAAAGAGAGAGAAAGTGAGAGAGAGAGATTGAGAGAGATCTCAGGTAAATGGTCAGTGTGATTGTAGGGCTAGCAAGTCCAATATCCTTAGGTGAGGTGACTGCCTTGAAACTCTGGAAGTCTTCTGTCTGAAATATGTAGCTAATGCAACTGGTTGGAACCACCAAAAGCCTTGTGTCTGAAATTGATAGACCAGGTGGTGTGCTGAAAATTCTGGAAAAAAATATCTATTTACAGTCTTAGGCAAAATTATTCTCCCTTGGGAAACCTCAGTTTTTGCTCCTAAGACCTTCAACTGATTGGGTGAGGCTTATTTATGTTGTGGAGAGTAATACAGTTTACTTAAATTCAATTGATTTAAATGTTAAAAGCAAAAAACAAAAACCCAAGCCTGATCCCATCACATCAATTCTGATTCATAGCAACCCTCCAGGACAGAGTAGAACTGCTGCATAGGGTTTCTAAGGAGCACCTGGTGGATTCAAACTGAGAATCTTTTGGTTAGTAGGCATAGCTCTTAACTATGCCACCAGGGTTTCCAAAAGTTCAATTGATTTAAATGTCAATCATATGTAAATACTTACATAGCAATTTCTAGACCACAACAACTAAAAATAAAAGCATTGTTTCTGGGCTGACATACAATATATTGACTGTCACTTAGATATCAAGTTCCCAAATTTTGAAATTAGGCAAAGAATCTAATTTTGAAAAAATTTTCAACACTATCCATCAAAGTAGCAATGCCTTTAATTAACGATCTTATTGTTTTTCTGAATACAGTATCCTTCTCATAGTTCTCCTTACAGCCTCCTTTATCTGCTTGTTCCTAAGGCTATAGATGATAGGATTTAGGAAAGGAGGGACTATAGAGTAGAATACAGAAATGATCATGTCTTGAATTGTTGGAGAGTTGAAGGTTGGATTCATATACACAACAAAAACTGAGCTGACAAAGACTGTCACCACGAGGATGTGAGGTACACAGGTGGAAAATGTCTTTCCTCTCTCTCTTCTGGTTGGAAGCTTGAGCACAGCAGAAAATATGCGAATATAAGTCATGATGATGAAGGAAAAAAAGCCACCTACAATTACTACTGCAGAGAAAAATATTACAACCTCATTGATGAAGGTATCAGAGCAGGACAGCTTCAACAAAGAGGGGATATCACAAAAGAACTGATGGATCACATTAGACTGACAGAAGGACAACCAGAATGTGTTGCTAGTGTGCACACCTGCATAAATCAGACCACTGAATACAGACGCCAGTGTCATCTGGACACAGACACGAGGGTTCATGATCACAGGGTAGTGAAGGGGATGGCAGATGGCCATGTAGCGGTCATAGGCCATGATGGTGAGGAATAGCAGTTCTGCAGCAGCACACGAAATTACAAGGAAGATCTGAGCTGCACATCCAGCAATAGAGATCACCCTGTTGTTAAGCAGCAAGATCACACATGCCTTGGGGACAGTGACAGAAATGTAGCACATGTCCAGGACAGACAGATTCCTAAGGTAGAAATACATGGGGGTGTGAAGACTCTTGTCAAAAGTGGTTACTGTGACAATGAGAAGGTTTCCTATCAAGGTTGTCAAGTATATCAGTAAGAATAACATGGCATGTAAGACTCTGAGCTCCCACACATCAGAAAATCCCAAAAGCAAGAATTCAGTCACTGTGGTATAGTTAGCCATATTTGTGTACTTTTCTTTGGACGGGAGAGACAAAGGCAAATAATCTCTAAAAAAAAAAATGGAAAATCATAATGAGGAAAGAAATTAGCTAAAGCTAATTTATTGTCTCATATCCATTTTTGTCCACTCTAGTTGGGAATTTGTTGTTTTGTTGTCATCAAGTGTGCTTTGACTCATGGCAACAGAATGAAACACTGCCTAGTCCCAGCCACTCTCAAGATCATGGATATGCTTGAGGCCATTGTTGCCTTCCAACCTAGAAGTCTCATCTTTCAGTATATTCTGTTTTGATCCACAGGTTTTCACAGGCTAATTTTCTGAAGTGTATTTCCAGGATTTTCTTTCTAGTTTGTTTTAGTTCGGGAGCCGCACTGAAATTTGTCTACAATGGGTTACTCCACTAGCATCTGAAATACTGATGTCAGTTTCTAGTACCAAAGGAACATGCAAGCTACCACAGTATGATAAACTCAAAATTGGGTGGTGGAGTGGTTAGTAGAAAATAACATTATTTTGCCTTCTGCTCCTTTATTCTCCTCAATTGTATAACTTATTCTCAAGGTAATGGTAAAAATATAATTCTCTGCTAATTCTTGCTTAAATACTACCTGGAAAATGAGTATATTGGAGGCCAAGTTTGCCAGGTAGATTGAGTTGATATAGGTAACATCTTTGTATCTTGTCTTATTAGAATTCTTCTATAAATGTGAACACATCATTAACAAATGACCAAACAGAATTTGAACAAAAATTGTAATGGATTGTTTTACAAGAACCTCTCAAAACTGTATATGTAGTTTAAATTCAAACTCTGTACACAGATATAGAAAATATTTTTATCTCCACTTACACCACTAATATTTTGTTATTTATGATTTCATTCAGAATTTTACCTTCCAAAATTTCTCTCTCTGATGACCCCCCTCTTGCTGCTACATATATCTCTTCCTGGCAACTATTTTCATGTACTCTCTTTATTTTGACATTTGATTCTTCAGTTTGTCTCATCGTTTTAAAAATATTTTGTTACTTCCTTTGAAATTTACTTGTTTTATTCTGTTCCTGCCTTCTGAGTACTGAGGGTAACTTTTGGATTAAATTAAACCATGGTGACCCAATGGTTATGCCATTGATATTTCACACATTAATTTCAAAGTTGACCATGAGAACAGTTCAAAACCACATTCTATAATGCTGTGTATTTCTTGGACTTGCCCAGTGTTATGTTTTCAATTCATCAGAGGACAATTTATAATTATTTGTATTTTAACTCATTGAGTAGAATAAAATACGTTCATTGCCAGAGCCTCTTGTCAAAGTGAACATACTTTAACACATGTTTTAAAAATCAAAAGGGGTTTTATCCTGGTATTTAAGAAATTCAATATAAAATGTTCTTATGTATTTTCACTCATCTTTTCTTCCTAAAATAGATACATCCATATTTAAGGTTAATTCACCAAAACTAGTCTTCGTTCTGTCTTTTTTTCTTCCACTAATACAATGTTACCAATTATATGCTGTCTTAAATTTTTCATCCATACCCAGGCTCTCCTTGAATGTATGTAAATTATTAGGTTCCTCTGTTCAAAACAGGGGTGGATTAACCAATAAGCAAAGGAAGTCTGGCCTTACTAGTACTTACTAATCTGTAGTGAACAATTTCACATAGGCTTCACCACATCTTTGATGTGGTGAAAAACATGTGAAAATTCACTACAGATTAGTAAATAAGAACAAGTAAGCCCATACTTACCTTACCAGTCCCTGTCAGGGAGTGTAAATTTGAAAAGAGGCTTTGAATCTATAGGAAGGTGCTGTGGGTTGGGGGAGGGACAGACGCCAGCCACACCTACATGCAAAATCTTTGATGTGATGAGTAAATGTGAAATTGTTCATTACGTTGCCAGGTGGAAACCCCAGGTTCTGCACAGTGTGACCCCTCTTGGCCAATAAATGAGAACCTGAGGTGGGAGAACAGAAAGGTGGCTTTATTTCATTATAGAAGGAAAGGATTAGTTGGAGCTGCTGCTGCCAAGACTGCTCTGCAAGGGTGAGGGGAAAGGTTATTTTTAAGGGGTTTACAAGTAGGGAATTCATACAAGTTACATCAGCAAAATTCTTAGTCATACTACACAGGTGCAATGGAGTTTACATATAACTTTGTTCATCACCAGGACTTTTATGGGGCACGTCAAGCAAAGGAACTAGGATTCTAAAGCAAAACCGCGAGGTGGGCCAAGCAAAGGAACCAGGATTCGAATGCAAAGTTGTGAGGCAGAAGAAGGAAGCTGTTTGAGGCAGTGGAATTTTCCACAGCCTGGGGACCTCTGTCTTAACTACAGGTTAGAAAGCAATCATAAGTAAGCCAGCGTTTATCTTGCTTATTGGGTAATCCGCCCCTGGTTCAAAACATTCATTTCTAAAATCTCACACATGGATTTCTAACCTCCTTTGCTCTTCTTTTAATTTATTAAATAGTGTTCTACATAGGGTCGCTATGAGTTGGAATCAACTCGACAGTACCTAACAAAAATTTAAGTGTTATAACCATCCATGTTTATTTTGTCTTGAAACTTAACAGTGTATTTATTTGCCAGCATATAAACATCTCATTCTAACAACATCTTCACCTGAATCTTAAGTGAAAGCTTCCTGGGTTTCAGATCCTTAGGCTTCCCCAACACTGGAGTCTGCTACAAGAATTTCCTCCACTGGTGTCACATCTCTGCTCACCTATGACGCTTCTGTACATTCTTATAGCCGCTGATTCCATTATAGATACATGGGGGTCTAAGATATCCTTCTTCAGTAATCAGTTCAAAACTGCATCATTTTTATTTCCCAAAATCTTTGCTTTGGAGTTCTCCTCTTCTAACTTCCCAACTCCCCCTCCTTTTTTCTCTTCTTCTTTAGTATACTAGCATATATTCTTCCAACTCCATCTCTCTGTCTTCTTTAATGCTTTTGAAATCTTAGTTGTTTTTCCCCATTTACTATTACCATGATTGCTATCAGTAGCTGTCATAATTCTGGCAAATCTCTAAGATCTATCTTAGATAATATTTAAAAAAATAAAGCCGCTGTAAATGATCTCACATATATTACATGGCTTTCTGATTTCTGGTAATATTTCATATGAAATCTTCACTTTAAAACTGATCCTTTACTACTTGAAATTGATGGAACTTGAGTGCATTGTATTATATCTTCACTAGAATTAAAAACTACTTGAATTTCAGTCAACGTATTATTGAATTAGGACCAACATGTAATGCATGGCTTAGTTGAAATATGTAGGAGAAGGGGTCTTTAAGAAATAGCTACAAGGTACCTCTCTCATGACTTTAATATTCCTAAAATATTTCTTTAAAATATTTCAGAAAGAAAGTCTATGCAAATATTAAAAAAACCTTAAAACGCATTCTTTGGGGGGCAGTTACTGGAGGGAATATGTATTTATGCTTTACATTTTGCTTCAATTTTTAGTCTTTGAATTTGTTAACTATAATACTTTTTTTTTTTTTTACCATAAAGGTCTATTTCAATATTTTAGGGATAAAAAAAGTACATAGCCATGATGAACTTACCTGAAAATGTGACGGATTAATTGAATATTCATTCAAGTATTCACCACATTTACCATGATGAGTCTTTGGGTTCTAGAAAATAAAAATGTCTTTTATTTATAATTTATGATACATGGGTATTATTTGTTGAATTCAGTATTTATTTGATGATATTATCAAGTTGAGTAAAATGAAGTATGTTGAGTCTTCTGTTTTGGTTAAAATACAAATTTTTTTTTCCCATACAACCAGAACATATTTCAGGACTTAAATAATGTGATAAGTGAAAATACTGTTTTCTGCACACTTGAAGACTATATGGATTGGAGTAGAATGGTGAATAATAGTTAATGGATATTTTACTAAAACACAATTGCTCGATAGTGTTGTCTTTCTTAGCTGTCAGTGTCAGTGGTGATGGATTAACGTGTGTTTGGCAAACTCTACAAGAGGAATTGCAGGCTTTTAGCCCAAAGGCTTACTGCTGTTGTTAGGTGCAGTCGAGTCAATTCCAACTCATAGCAACTCTATGTACAATGAAATGAAACACTGCCCGGTCCTGGGCTATCCTCACAATCGATGCTGCGTTTGAGCCCATCGTTGCGGCCATTGCGTTAATCCATGTCATTGAGGGTCTCCCTCTCTTTTGCTGATCCTCTACCTTGCCGAGCATGATGTCCTTCTCCAGGAACTGGTCCTTCCTGATAACAAGTACTTGAGACAAAGTCTTGCTATCCTCTCCTAAGGAGCATTCCAGCTGTACTTCTTTCAAGACAAATTTGCTCATTCTTCTGGCATCCCATGGTATATTTAAAATTCTTCACTAACACCAAAATTTGAAAGCATAATTTTTTCTTTGGTCTTCTTTATTCATTGTCTATCTTTCTCATGCATATGAGGCAATTGAAAATACCATGTCTTAGTTCTCAAAGTGACATCTTTTTTTTTTTTAACACTTTAAATAGGTATTTTGCAATAGATTTACCAAATGCAAGGTGTATTTGATTTCTTGACTGCTGCTTCTATGAGTGTTCATTGCAGATCCAAGTTAAATGAAATCCTTGACAATGTCAGTATTTTTTCCATTTATCATGATTTTGCTTATTGGTCCGATTGTGAAGATTTTTGTTTTCTTTATGAAAAATGGCTTTAAAAAGAGCACATATTTTCCTTTAATTTCATAAACTATTTTCCTTGCTGACTTTAAATAGTAGAATGTTCATTTCCAAGCCTGTTTACCCTTGTACTCCCAACTTTATGCCTATAATCAAAATTTTCCATGCCACCACATTTTACATTGTTCTTTCCTTGATCCCTTTGTTTGTGAACATTGTAACCACATGCAACATATAGAACCCTGCTAACTGCCAGAAAACCAGGCAGGTAAACCTTACAAACTGACCTCATGCTTGCAAGACTGAAAGCTTTTTTTTTGTTTTTTTGAAATGGTTCAATAAGTAGTTTTTGTTCTTGTTGTATTTGTGAAACATTTCAAACAATGAGGTAGTGAGGTACTCAAAATTGTTGTTATGTTAGAGAAAAACAAATAAGAATTATAAATGACTTACAAAAGGAGAAAGTATGTGATCCCTTCGGTACTTACATGTTTTCCATCTAACACCCATAGTAGTGCTGTTTTTAAGAGAGTAACAAAAAAGGAAAAGGAAAATCCACCACTCAGCTATTACTAATGTAGTTTTTGTTCAAGGATTATGACAATATATAATATTCTGAAATGTTATGAATAAAAAAATAACAATAATAGAGATTGTAAAATTGAGACCATTTCTTTACCTGCACACTGGCAAGGGGGATTCTGCATAGAAGAGTGCTTATGTCCCTAAAAGTGTAAAAGGAAATGATTCTTTGCCTTTTCTACAAGGCTTGAAGGATGTAATTTTTGACCTGAAGAACTGGCAAATATATTTTGTTTATCAATTTATTTATTCATCCACACACCCATAAAATATTTAATTTATTTATAATTAACACAATCTTTCAAAATATTTTGGGTGGCTAAGATAAGACACTTGTCTGGCAGCTGGGGAATGAACCATGAACAAATGCTTACATGCTCTTTTATAATATACTATGAAAAAAACTGTAGAATTGCAATTAAAGCATAAGGGATTATCTCTACATTTTATTTTATGACAGGGTTTCACTTATTCATCCATGTAGCATCTGAACATATATCAGAGTGCTTGGCAAAGAGAAAAAATAGGCAGACATTTTGTTGGAGTTAATTGAATAGCATTAATATGCATAAGTAATTTCTATGTTTTAGGTACATACAACACACCATAATTAAAGTTTTTTAAATATAAATTTAAATCAACTATCTGCATATCAAAGCAATGGACAATGTGCAGAGCCTCTACTTGCCCTGGCCTCTGTTCTGGCTGTCAGCCACATCTGTTGCTCTGTGCTCACTCTGTGCTTCCATAATCAGCCATCAACTCTGTTCAAACTTCTGAGACTGAGTATTTAATGGAGGAAAAAAGAAGAGGTTGGTCTTGTTATGGGAGTCCCTCTTATATCTGTACTTCCCATCTTAATCTCATTAACGCTTCTTCTCAAAACATAAGTGAGCAGTGCAGTGAAGAAGTTGTGGTAATTCAAAGAGGGAGAATAGAAGGTTAAATAAAGTTAAATCAGCAAAGATTCACAAGTTAATATTATGTTTTCTTAGATTGGATATGGAAGCCAGAATTTCTGCTAACAGTCCAATGATGTTTCAGGTGCAGGCAAGTATGAGAGTACATATTTACTTGAGATAACTGAGAATGTGAAATAATTCTTCTGTTTTATAACAAAACCCTCTGCATTTATTTTAAAATAAGGGTCTGGTGATGCTGATGGCAGTAGGGAAAACCCTCGGGAACACTGCTTGGTGCTTTCAACAATAGCCAGTGCCCAGGGGTAATTTTTAGGAGATAATTGGCTCTAGATGATAAGGAATCAGGATGCAAATAACACCTGTGAATGAACTTTGTATATCAAGATGTACTCACATTTGAGGCTGGGGAAAGAATTGGTGAAGATTAATGAGCCAGTGGTTTAAACACAAAGTAAATGGCAGTACCCTAATATTCTGAGGTCTCATAAGGTAAAATTCTCGTGGATCATGGAGATCAAGTGGCATAGAAGGAGAAATCTAGAGTCAGGTTTAACCTGATCCAAGGAAATAGCGTTCCCCTCATTCTCTGAGGAACAGTGTGATTTAACTAGCTGCACCAAACGCACTGAAATTCTAATGGATTAAATGACAAAAAGTCCTTCTGAAGCTCTACAAAGTATTAACATAAGGGATTTATTTCTATTTACAAAAGCAGCACCAAAGTCCAGCCCAGCAGCTGTCAGCTCTGTGATCAAACACAGGTTGCTTCATCTCTTGTGCCTCAGTCTCTTTATCTGTTTTGTTAACAAGAGTGTCTACTCTTCTGGCCCCTTGGGAGTGTGACACAATGGAATCTGTGAAGCATTTGGGCTTGTACCTGGCACATGATGAATATTAGAAAGTACTGTACTATCTGTTGTTTAGTCTTCATGCAACAGTATGAGAGTATCAGTCAGACTCTGTCAGGAAAACAGAAGCTTCTTCTGGTTCTTAGAGGTGCACCTTTATTTTCTATTTGAATTTATAGTTCAATTAAATGGTGCTCAGGCAATACATCCTTTATTATTTAAAAACTGTTGATATGCATTGATTTTGGCCCAGCAAATGGCCTGTCTTTGTACATTCTCGATACATGCCTAAAAAGAATCTTTATTCTGCACTGTTTGAAACCATATTCTACGTGTACTAATCAGGACAAGCTAGTCAATTTTGTTGTACAAGAATTTCCTACCTTTATCAATGTTTGTCTCTTGTTTTACATGCTGACTGAATTGTACTTCCTAGCTATGATTTTAGATTTTCAAAATCATGCTGTTATGTCATTTTATGCATCATATATTTTGAAACTATAAAAATCCACCAGCGGCCATCAAGTTGAATTTCACACCTGATTAACCCATTTGTATTAGAGTAAAACTGTGCTACATAGGGTTTTAAGAAGCAGATTGCCAGGCCGTTATTCACAGGCATCTCTGGGTGGATTCAAACCTCCAAAGTTTTGGTTAGTAGCTAATCACTTTAACCATTTGCACTACCCAGGGACTCCTTAGCCAATATAACTTACTTTTTTTCCTATTGATTAAGAAGCATGAGGAGCCCAAAGTGGCTGTGAGGCAGTGTTAACTGCGTATTCAATGAAATTGTTGTGACATCTGATGGAGGAAGAAACTCAGACCTCTAGACCAGCAGAGATGAGGGTTTCAGAGACAGGAAAATACAATTTTTTTTGAGTGGAACACTAGGGGCAATATTGAGTGGTGCCATACTCTTTCTCATCCCTTGAATCCTGGATCTGTAAATTTTGGCTATGGCAGAAACAGCATCATAGATTTGATGCTAATTTAGAGCATATGCAGGATCCTGGGAAGCATTCTCTAGCCCTGTTAGGTAGTGTCACCTATGTGGCACTCGCTGTATTTGCATTTTCAAAAGGTATTCCACAATTCTATCAAGACAGCAGTTTCAGGATGATAGAGAATATAGTAAGATCAGTGAATTCCATGTGACCCATTGCCCCACTTCATTTGCTGTGAAGTGAGTTCTTTGATCAGAGACAATGTATGGGCAACAACATGATGTCAGATAAAACATTCTGTCAGTCCAGAGATGGTAGTTGGGCAAAAGTATTATGGAAAAGGCTGCAAATAGACATTAGAAGAAGTTCCTATTATAGTGAGAAAAAAATCTTGTCCCTTTCAAATGGAAATGGTCCCATATAATACCACCACGTTTGCTGGTTGATCACTCCAGAGAATGGTATCACATCAGGGACTCAGTGTTGTTCTCTGCTACTGGCAGATTGGGCACTCAGCAGTGGTTGTAGCCATGTTGATAAGTGTAAGTCCATGTTTCTGAGCTCATATATAACCTCCAACTGTGCCACAATGGCCACTTTGTACATGATGACATTGGGAAATAACAGGAATTACTGGGGAAAGTGACTGACTGATATCCACAGAACGGCCTATCCTGTTCACTTGATTATCTGCTGAGGTCACCCTTTGGTGAGTGTTCACATGGGACTCAAATATCTTCACATTTTGTTCATTCAGAGATTTCTATTTGGCCCCTCCCCCAAGATAACAATACAAGTAGTTGGGTATCTCTATTATCCCACAACACTTTAAAAGAAAAAAAAAATAGCACAATCAACACAGAGGAATTGATGGACTCAGAGCTCTAGTGACCATTTCAAGAAATAAATCACCTAGCTGAAGGAAAAGGAAGATTACAGGTAAGAAAATCTTTTTCTCCACTGCTTATGAACCCCTCCCACTCAGCTTCCATGTGAACTATAAGCTGAAATCACTGTAAGTTGCAGGCAGAGCTGCACCACGACATACAAACAGTGAACCACACTCCTAAGGCTAGGAGAGTGGTAGAAGAACTTAACTTTTGTTGATGGTTCATTTCTTCAAAGTCATAATATCTTTCTGGGGACAGCCAGAAAAGGGAATGAAAAGTGGGATCTACAGAGAGAAAGTAGTTCTTTCCTAATCCACCAATACTTAAAAAAATAAAAAAAGAGAGCAAGGGTATTTTATTGCCTCCAGTCTTTATGACAAAAGAGACACTTTGGAACTTAATGTATATAAATAATAAGGTGAATCTCTGAACCAACTCCCAGAAACTTAAAACTTCCAAAACACCTACAACTTGTGGAATCAGATCAGAGCCCTAAATCAACAAAGAAAGTGTCTGAGATCTTCCGTGGAAGAGGGGCAGGAGGCATGCATTCCTAGAATGGCTGGCTGGTTCCATGGCAGGCAGAAGGGATAGCACAATTGGGACAGAAGTCTTCCTGCACAGAAGGTTTTCTGGGAGGTCAGTCCTATGGAGGTTAGGCTAATGGAAAAAAAAAAAAAATAGAAAAGCTTCTAACAGCAATGTTAAATATGTTCAAAGAATGCAAATAATACACAGACAACAAAATGGAGATCAGGAGGCACCATGAGAAAGTCAATAAGGAGATAGGAAAAAAAAAAGAACCAAATATAATTACTGGACTTGAGGAATGAAATAACTGAATTGTAAAATGAAAAGAAGGGATTCAACAATAGATTTGAGCAGACAGAGGACAGAATAAATGACTAGAAGACATGATGACTGAAATCATCAAGTCTCAAGAGCTACAAGAGAAAAGAAGAAAATCAATTAATCCCAATCAAAATTCCAAGAGCATTTTTACAGAAGTGAAAAAAAAAACCTAATCCCTAATTTTTTATGTGGGAACCATTAAGAAATCCAACATAAGGTTATGGGGATCCCAGAAGAGGAAGGAAGAAAAAGGGAATAGAAAAAATATATCAAGATATGACAGAAAATTTTCCACACTGGAATAAGAAGTGGAACCTGCAAATTCAGGACGCTAGTGAACTTCAAGCAAAATGAATCCAAAGACGACTACACCAAGACATATTGTAATCAAATTATTGAAAACCAAAGACAAGGAGAGAATTCTGAAAGCAGCAAGAGAAAAGCACAGTATAACATAAAAGGTGTCTTCAGTAAGACTAAGTGCTGGTTTCTGCTCAGAAACCCTGGAGGCTAGAAGGCAATGGAGCAATATGTATAAATTACTCAATAGAAGAATTTTCAACCAAGGATGCTGTACCCATTACAGTTGTCCTTTAAAAATGAAGGTGAAATCAAGACATTTCAAGATAAACAAAAATCATCAGAATATATTACCACCAGACTTGTCTTGCAAGAATTACTAAAGGGAGTCCTCCAAAGAAAAGGAAAGGACATTAAAAAGCTATTCAGACTCATGCATGGGAAAGAATGAAAAAATAAGAGATGGCTCCAAAAGATAATGGGCTGGGTAAATAAAAGAACCAGCTTTTTTTTTTTTTTTTTTGTATGTTATTTCCAATGAATAAATTTAGTATTTAAATTCTACAAGCATTATAACATCAAATGTGTAAGAAACAAGTACAAGTGTAACCTAATGGACACAGAATGTGTAATGATTTAATTGGTGACAAAACAATAGAGATGGAGGAGGAGGAGGAAAGTGGGAATTGAGTTTTAGTATTTTAATGTTGCATGTTATTTATTGTTTGTATATTAAATTTTGGTATCTAGCTAAAATAAGTTATTGTAAATGTAAGTTGTTAAATGTAATCTTTGTGGTAACCAATAAGAACATTTTTAAAATATACACAGAAAGGAAGAAGGGAGAGAAAAAAAGACAACATTAAAAAAAAAAAAAAAACCTAAACATAAAAATAACAAAAGTGTAGGAATTTGGGGACAAAGGGGTACAAGACACACTCAAAACATTTAGCAAAATGAAAGAAGTAAGTCTTTAATTTTAACTAATTACCTTAAGCGTAAATGGTTTAAACTCTCCATTCAAAAGGCAGGGAATGAGAAAACGGATTTTAAAAAATAACATAGTTCATTCTTATGCTGTCTTCAAGAGACACATCTTAGGCCCAACAACACAAAAAAAGACTGAAAGTAAAACCATGAAAAAAATAGTCCATTTAACTAGTAACCAGAGGGCAGGGGTGCTCATACTGATATGATAAAAAATAAATTTTAAATAAAAATCTGTTATAAGCGATGAAGGACATTATATAATAATAAAATGGTCAATCCATTAAGAAGACATGACAATTACAGATATATATCTACCTGAAAACTGTGTTCCAAAGCATATGAAACAAACACTGACAGATTTCAAAGAAATAATAGACAACTTCACAATAATAGTTGAAGATTACAACACAGTACTTTCAATATAGAACAAAACACTTAAAAAGAAGATAAATACATAAAGGACTTAAACAGCATCCTAAAATGATTAGATGGACTTATACAGAACATGGAATCCCTGGTGGCATAGTGGTTAAGTGCTACAGGCTGCTCACCAAAGCGTCGGAGGTTCGAATCTCCCAGGTGCTTCTTGGAAACTCTATGGAGCGGTTCTACTCTGTCCTATAGGGTCACTATGAGTCAGAATTGACTTGATGGCACTGAGTTTGGTTTTGGTTTGGATACAGAACACTGCATTCAACATTTAAACAATGCACATTTTTCTCTTGTGCACATGAGTAATTCTCAAGGATAGATCATATTCTAGGCTATAAAACAAATCTCAACAAATTTCAAAAGATTGAAATGATCCAAAGTATCTTCTCTGACCACAAAGGAATAAAGCTAGATATTAACAGCAGAAAGAAAACACACAAATACGTGGGAATTGAACAACACATTACTAAACAGCCATTGGGTCAAGGAAGAAACCAAGAGATAAAATTAAAACAGAAAACAGAAACAAACAAAAACACCTGGAGTTAAATAATAATGAAAACACAGTATATGAAAACTTATGTGATGCAGCAAAGGCAGTCCACAGAGGGAACTGTATACCGATAAATGCTTACATAAAAACGAAGAAAGATCTCAAATGCATAGTATAACTCTACAATTTGAGGAACTAGAAAAAGGAGAGCAAACTAAACCTAAAGCTGTTTAACACGTGATACATTATATGACTTAGAATTCCTACAGCATCTAGCATACGAATAACTGTTAACATACAACCTTAACATAATAAATCTGTTTCTGATATTCTCCTCCCCCATTTCTATTGGTGTGTCTCCATTAACATAAGCTATATTTGGTAGGCTTAGCTTATCCTAATTTCTTAGTCTCCTGCCATTCTGTATTGAGTACTTCTATGAGTAATACTTGCACACCTGGTCTGGTAGTGGCAAATTCCCAGACTTCTTTTTGTTTGGGAATCTCTTGGTTACTCCCTTGTTTTTGGATGACAACTCTACTGGGTAAAATATTCTTGATTGGCAATTGTTTTGGTTCAGTGTTTTACATACATCACTCCACTCACTGTCTTCTGATCTCTAGAGTTTGTGAGGAGAAATCCATACTGATTCTTATGAAAGGCCCTTGGCTTGTTAAATTGTGTTTTTCTCTTGCTGCTTTCAAGATTCTCTCCTTGTCTTGGCTTTCAAGAATTTTATTAGGATATGTTGCAGAGTTGATCTTTTTGTGATTGGGGTTCACGTAGCTTCCTGCATTTGCAGGCTTGGTTCTCTGCTCAGGTCTGGGAAATTCTGATTATCTCTTGGAAAATTGTTTGCGTGCCTTTATTGTTCTCATGGTGCTCTGGGATTTCAATAATTCTAATGTTAGATTTCTTAATTGAATCCCACAATTCTTTTGGGGTTTGTTCATTTTTCTTTGTTCTTTTCTCATTTCTCTTGAGACTTGATAAATTCATTTCTTTTGTCTTCTAATTCAGATACTCTATTTTCTGTTTTTTCAACTTTATTGCTGACTGTTTCTCTTACTTTTTCTACTTCAGATGTTTTATTCTTCAGTTCCAGTAGTTCTCTTTTTTTATGGTTTCAAATTCCTTGTTGAATCTCTTATTTTGTTCCTCCATTTGCTTTCAGAACTCTGCTAGTTTGGTTTTTGTGTGTGTGCGTTTTTGCTTTCTTTAAACATATTTAGCATCATGGTCTGATAATTACCAATTCTTTGCATTATAGGAGAAATTTCCTCTTCTTCACATTTTGCTTTTGCTTGTTCCTTCTTCTATTGTGCTTTTGTGTTTTTACTAGCTTTTGTTGACTTTGAGCCATTTCATTATTTTTAAAAAAATTTAAAATTCTGTTTATTGTAGGAAAAATTTCTGTTACGGTGCCATGGTTGGGCAGCACCCAATCATCTGGTTGCCACCTGAAGATCGGAATGTGGCAGACTGCCCCCTCCAAGACTCACAGGCCCAGGAACCCCAGGAGGCATCATGCCTCAACCCTGCAGGTTCCCTGTTAGATAGAATATCTCAGTGGCAGCAGGGTTGGTATCTTCTCCTAAGAAAAAACACATGGCGTTCTTGTCCTTAGGATTTTTTTGTGTGTGGTGTTGATTCAGGGGATCTTTATGCTTGACCTCTGGAATTCAATATGCTTGCACAGAGAGGGAGTTGTGCTGAAAGACTTTGCTGGTGTGAGTGGCAGGGATTGTGATGTGAGGGATTTTTTTTAGTCTTTACCTCCCCAGCTTTCCAGCACAGGTACACCCACTACTGCTGGGGGCCATCTCCTGTGTAACTGTCGTCTGGAAAATTCCCCCCATCCTTTGTCCTGGCAGCTTTTCCTGTCATAGTGCCTGTCTATTTTGGGCCTCAGTGAGATTCAACAGTGCTCTCAGGCATCTTTACAGTCTGTGTTAGTTGCTGGGGTAGTAGATTGGTGTGTCCAGTCACTTTGCCATCTTGCTCCAACCCCTCCACACTCTTATTTTAACATTTGATTCTTCAACTTGTCTCATTCTATTTTTAAAAATCTTTATTAGAGAATCAGAGGTGGGCCCAAGATGGCTGACTAGGTAGAAGCTACCTCGGATCCCTCTTGCAACAAAGACTCAGAAAAACAAGTGAATCGATCACATACATGACAATCTAAGAACGCTGACCATCAAACACAGATCTAAAGAGTTGACCTGAGTGACAGAGGAGCAAAAAGCTACACGCTGAAGCAGCAGCAGCCTCTGGAACCAGCGTCCCGTGCCACAGCCTTCAGCCCTCGCGGTTCCCTGGTGCTGAGTGGAGGGGTTGATTGCAGCTTGCTGAGACAGGGCAGGCACAGGACACAGTGCTAACCCGTAGCACCCTGGAGTAACCTCAGTAGAGACTCAGCCAGTGCAAGCAGACTGCACACTGATACAGCTAACGAGAGAATGAGCAACCACGGGGAAGGAGCAACTGTTTTCGGAGAGTGGAGCCAGCGTCCCAGTCAGAAAACCTTGGCGCCGGGCTTTGGACTGGGCACAGGGGAGCTGAGCACAGCTTCCTGAGACAGTGCAAACACAGAAAGCAGACCCAGACCTCTGAAGTGACCGCAGGGGAAGCCCAGCAGGCACAGGCAGGCAGTGCAATGACGCAGCTGGCAGGAAGACAAGTCACTGGGAGGCAGCAACTGGTATTGGAGCCTGGAGTGCAGCGTCCCAGCTGGGGAAACTTGGAGCTGGGCTTTGAACTGGGAGTGGAGGAGCTGACCATGGCTTCTGAGACAGCACAAAGACAGGATGCAGGGCCTGACCCTCGGGGGCAATAGGCCCAGCCAGTGCACACAGGCTACATGCCCCTTGCCCCTCGGGAATCACAGATAAAATAGTCATCGCCAAGCAAGATAAGTAACTTTGTCCATATTGCTGGGTGCTACTCTCCCCTATCTATCTGATCCCTCCCTTCCCTGCCCCAGGAAGCTTCATTAACATTGGAATTTCCTGGGCTAGGGAGTGAAGTGCTCTGCGGTTTTTTCTTTTCTTTTCCTAAACCTTTCTCCTGGTCTGAGAGAAGCAGCTACTAAAAACCCAGGGACAAAAACCCTTCCCTGACTTCCCTAAACTGGAATAAAAATACAGAACCAGCTCCAGCCAATCATATGAGATCCACAGTCTTTGGTTTTCATCCCTACAGGAAACAAGGTGGGTATTATAATGCATAGGCAATTCTGATAGAGATCTGACTGTAATTGTTTTAGCTGATCACTGGAAAGACAAGTTTTCCAGGTCAGATATCTCTACCTATTAAACAGAGCCCTCACTGATCCACGACAGGGAACTGAGGGCTGAAGCTCCACCCAACCACCTAACCACCTGCCAAAGGAGTCTGAGGATACTGAAACCTACCAATCTTTAGTGGTACATGCATTGGGTGCCTAAGGTACAGCTGCAGAGCCCACCTACCAAAGTGGTTTAGGAATAGAGACACATCTACCTCACTGGCACATGGGGGAAGGCTGTCAGCATCCTGCCCTCCATGGAGTGTGACCCCTGCCGCTATTAGAATCTGGTGCACACAACTATCACCACTACTCCTCTAAGTTAATAGGTGAGAGTCTACACCACACACTTGTTGGCACAAAATCAGAACACCTAAGCTGATTCTATTCAACAATGGTGAATGGACTCTTAGGCTGATATATCTGGTAACAGCCCAAACCACCTGGTAATAGGACATAAGTGATTCAAAGGCTACAACAATCAAGACAGTGCAATCTAGTAGCCCATCTGCGTATACTGAAAGAAAACAAAACAAGATAAGACTCAGTGAGCAAATATAAAATAAATCATTACAATATCTTATAGATGGCTTGGAGACAGCAGTCAATATCAAACCACATAAAGAAGCAGACCATGATTGCTTCTACCAATCCCCAAATTAAAGAATCAAAATCTTTCCCAAATGAAGACACAATCCTGGAATTGCCAGATGCAGAATATAAAAAACTAATATATAGAATGCTTCAAGATATCAGGGATGACTTCAGAAATGAAATAAGGCAATCTATCAAAAAGTTTATTCAAGATCATAGTGGAAAAATTAATAAGCTGCAAGAATCCATAGAGAGACAGCATTCAGAAATTCAAAAGATCAACAGTAAAATTACAGAATTAGCCAACTCAATAGGAACTCGAAGAAGCAGAATCAAGCAACTGGAATGCAGAGTGGGGGAGTTGGAGGATAAAGCAATTGACACCAATATAGTTGAATAAAATCAGATAAAAGAATTAAAAAAAAATGAAGAAACCCTAAGAATCATGTGGGACTCAATCAAGAAGAATAACTTGAGTGTGACTGGAGTCCCAGAACAGGGAGGGATAACAGAAAATACAGAGAGAATAGTTGAAGATCTGTTGGCAGAAAACTTCTCTGACATCATGAAAGATGAAAGGATATCTATCCAAGATGCTCATCGAACCCCATATAAGATTGATCCAAAAAGAAAATCACCAAGGCATATTATCATCAAAACTTGCCAAAACCAAAGATAAAGAGAAAATTTTAAAAGCGGCCAGGGATAAAAGAAAGGTCTCCTACAATGGAGAATCAATAAGTTCAGACTACTCAGAAGAAACCATGCAGTCAAGAAGACAATGGGATGACATATATAGAGCACTGAAGGAGAAAAACTGCCAGCCAAGGATCATATATCCAGTAAAACTCTCTCTCAAATATGAAGGTGAAATTAAAACATTTACAGATAAACACAAGCTTAGAGAATTTGCAGAAACCAAACCAAAGCTACAAGAAATACTAAAGGAAATTGTTTGGTCAGAAAATTAATAATATCAGATACCAGCACAACACAAGGTCACAGAACAGAACATCCTGATATCAACTCAAATAGGGAAATCACAAAAACAAATTGAATTAATTTTAAAAAGAAAAAAATGCTCAAAACAGGGAATCATTGAAATCATTATGTAAAAGATCACAATAATCAAAAAAAGGGACTAAATATAGGAGGCATAGATCTCCCATATGGAGAGGAAAACAAGGCAATATAGGATGATACAAGTTAGGTTTTTACTTAGAAAAATAGGGGTAAATATTAAGGTAACCACAAAGAGATCTAACAATTCCATAATTCAAAATAAAAGCCAAGAAAAACATAACGACCCAGCAAACACAAATTCAACTACTATGAAAATGAGGAACACAATTTACAAACAAAAACATCGCAGCACAAAAAAGTAAGTGGAAAAATGAAGAAATGGATGAATTCTTAGAAAAACACTATCTACCTAAACAAACACAATCAGAATTAGAACAAATAAATAGACCCATAACAAAAGAAGAGATAGAAAAGGTAATCAAAAAAACTCCCTCCATAAAAAGCCCTGGCCTGGACAGCTTCACTGCAGAGTTCTACCAAACTTTCAGAGAAGAGTTAACACCACTACTACTAAATACTAAAGGTATTTCAAAGCATAAAAAATGACAGAATACTGCCTAACTCATTCTATGAAGCCAGAATATCCCTGATACCAAAACCAGGTAAAGACATCACAAAAAAAAAAGAAAAATTACAGACCTATATCCCTCATGAACTTAGATGCAAAAATCCTCAACAAAATTCTAGCCAAGAGAATTTATACCAGGTATACAAGGTTGATTCAATATTAGAAAAACCATTAATGTAATCCACTGTAAAAATAAAACAAAAGACAAAAACCACATGATCTTATCAATTGATGCACAAAAGAAATTTGACAAAGTCCAACACCCATACATGATAAAAACTCTCAGCAAAATAGGAATTGAAGGAAAATTCGTCAATATAATAAAGGGCATCTATACAAAGCCAACAGCCAACATCATCCTAAATGGAGACATTCTGAAAGCAATTCCCTTGGGATCGGGAACCAGACAAGGATGCCGTTTATCAGAGGTCTTATTCAACATTGTGCTAGAGGTCCTAGCCAGAGCAATTAGGCTAGACAAAGAAATAAAGGGCATCCGGATTGGCAAGGAGGAAGTAAAATTATCTCTATATGCAAATGACATGATCTTATACATAGAAAACTCTAAGGAATCCTCTAGAAAACTACTGAAACTAATAGAAGCGTTTGGCAGAGTCTCAGGTTACAAGATAAACATACAAATATCACTTGGATTCCTCTACATCAACAAAAAGAACATTGAAGAGGGAATCACCAAATCATTACCATTCACAGTAGCCCCCAAGAAGATAAAATACTTAGGAATAAATCTTACCAAAGATGTAAAAGGCCTATACAAAGAAAACTACAAAGTACTAGTGCAAGAAACTAAAAGGGACCTACATAAGTGGAAAAACATACCTTGCTCATGGATAGGAAGACTTAACATAGTAAAAATATCTATTCTACCAAAAGCCATCTCTATATACAATGCACTTCTGATCCAAATTACAATGACATTTTTTAATGTGATGGAGAAACAAATCACCAACTTCATATGGAAGGGAAAGGAACTCTGGATAAGTAAAGCATTACTGAAAAAGAAGAAGAAGGAGGGGGGCCTCACTCTATCTGATTTCAGAACCTATTATACAGCCACAGTACAGAAAACAGTTTGGTACTGGTACAACAACAGGCACATAGACCAATGGAACAGAATTGAGAACCCAGATATAAATCCATCCACATATGAGCAGCTGATATTTCACAAAGGCCTAGTGTCAGTTAATTGGGGAAAAGATAGCCTTTTTAACAAATGGTGCTGGCATAACTGGATATCCATTTGCAGAAAAATGAAACAGGACCCATACCTCACACCAAGCACAAAAACTAACTCCAAGTGGATCAAAGACCTAAACATAAAGACTAAAACGATAAAGATCATGGAAGAAAAAATAGGGACAACGTTAGGAGCCCTAATACAAGGCATGAACGGAATGCAAATCATTACTAAAAATGACGAAGAGAAACCAAATAACTGGGAGCTCCTAAAAATCAAACACCCATGCTCATCTAAAAAAAAGACTTCACCAAAAGAGTAAAAAGACGTCCTACAGACTGGGAAAATATTTTCAGCTATGACATCTCCGACCAGCGCCTGATCTCTAAAATCAACATGATTCTGTTAAAACTCAACCACAAAAAGACAAACAACCCAATTAAAAATTGGGCAAAGGATTGAACATGCACTTCACTAAAGAAGATATTCAGGCAGCTAACAGATACATGAGAAAATGCTCTTGATCATTAGCCATTAGAGAAATGCAAATTAAAACTACCATGAGATTCCATCTCACTCCAACCAGGCTGGCATTAACCCAAAAAACACAAAATAATAAATGTTGGAGAGGCTGCGGAGAGAGTGGAACTCTTATACACTGATGGTGGGAATGTAGAATGGTACAACCAGTTTGGAAATCTATCTGGCGTTTTCTTAAAAAGTTAGAAATAGAGCTACCATACAACCCAGAAATCCCACTCTTCGGAATATAAGCTAGAGAAATAAGAGCCTTTACACAAACAGATATATGCACACCCATGTTTATTGCAGCTCTGTTTACAATAGCAAAAAGCTGGAAGCAACCAAGGTGTCCATCAATGGATGAATGGATAAATAAATTATGGTATATTCACACAATGGAATACTACGCATCGATAAATAACAGTGACGAATCTGTGAAACATTTCATAACATGGAGGAATCTGGAAGGCATTATGCTGAGTGAAATTAGTCAGATGCAAAAGGACAAATATTGTATAAGACCACTATTATGAGACCTTGAGAAATATTTTAAACGGAGAAGAACCCATTCTTTTGTGGTTATGAGGGGTGGAGGGAGTGAGGGTGGGATAGGGTTGTTTACTGATTAGATAGTAGATAAGAACTACTTTAGGTGAAGGAAGGAGAATACTCAGTACAGGGAAGGTCAGCTCAACTGGACTGGACTAAAAGCAGAGAAGTTTCCAGGATAAACTGAATGCTTCGAAGGTCAGCGGAACAAGGGCAAGGGTTTGGGGACTGTGGCTTAAGGGGACATCTAAATCAATTGGCAAAATAAATTCTATTAAGAAAACATTCTGCTTCCCACTTTGAAGTGTGGCATCTGGGGTCTTAAATGCTAACAAGTGGCCATCTAAGATGCATCAATTGGTTTCAAACCACCTGGATGAAAGGAGAATGAAGAACACCAAGGTCACATGATAATTATGAGCCCAAGAGACAGAAAGGGCCACATGAACCAGGGACTTACATCATCCTGAGACCAGAAGGACTAGATGGTGCCTGGCCACAACCGATGACTGCCCTGACAGGTAACACAACAGAGAACCCCTGAGGGAGCAGGAGAACAGTGGGATATGCCGACCCCAAATTTTCATAAAAGGACCATACTTAATGGTCTGACTGAGACTAGAAGAATCCCAGCAGTCATGGTCCCCAAACTTTCTGTTGGCCCAGGATAGGAACCATTCCCGAAGACAACTCATCAGACATGGAATGGACTGGACAATGGGTTGGAGAGAGATGCTGATGAAGAGTGAGCTACTTGTATCGGGTGGACACTTGAGACGGTGTTGGCTTCTCCTGTCTGGAGGGAAGATGGGAGGGCAGAGAGTGTTAGAAACTGGCAAAACGGTCACGAGAGACTGGAAGGAGGCAGCGGGCTGACTCATTAGTGGGAGAGTAAATGGGAGTATATAGTAAGATGTATATAAGTTTATATGTGAGAGACTGACTTGATTTGTAATCTTTCCCTTCAAGCACAATAAAAATTATTAAAAAAAAATATCAGGTCACTGAAAGGTAAAAAAAAAAAAAAATTAAGTCATGGAAATGTAAGTGGAAGCAACATGCATTCAAATTCAGATTTGTCTGCCCAAATGGTGCATTGCCACATTTCCTCCACAAGAAATTCTGATCCTACTGAGCTTCGCTTTCACAACACACCAACTTATCACTTCCTGCAAGCTGACTATTCACTTGTTTATTTCTGTTCCTGCCTTCTGAGTACTGGAGAAAGCATGAAAGCCTAATTTTGAATTAAATTAAATCATAGTAATCCATAGCTGATACATTATACCATTGATTTCCTACACAATGAGTACTACGTTGAAAATGTGAACTGTTCAAAATCATTTTCTATATTGCTTCATATTTCCCTGACCTTACCCAACAGTGTGTTGTGACTTTACCTCAGAACAATTTATTATGATTTGTGTTTTAATACATCAAGAAGAGTAAAGTATAGATGTTTTCACAACCTCTTCTCAATGTGAACACTCTCTAATATACATCAAAAAAATGCTGAGATTTTAGCCTAATATTTTAACAATTTTAATAGAAAATAATTCTTATTTATTTTCATTCCTCTTTTCTCCCTGAAATATATTCATCCATTAAAAAAAAAAAATCACCCATATCTAAGGTTAATTCACCACCTCTTCATTCTCTCTTTTCTTCTTCCACTGATACTATGCTCCCAATTATATACCATCTTAAGTTTTTCATCCATATCCATGTGCTCCTTGAATGTACATAAGTGATTAGGTTCCTCTGTACAAAACATTCATTTCTGAAACTCTGATCTTAATTTATGTACTTTTTTGTGCCACCTGTTTTCATTATACTTTTAATTAATGTTATATCCATTCATCTCTGTTTTGTCTTGAAACTTAACAATCTGTCTCTTTGGCATCATGTAAGCATCTGATTCCAATAACGTCTTCATCAGAATATTAAGTGACAGCTTCCTGAATCTTCAGATTCTTAGGCTTTTTCTACATTGGAGTATGCTACATGGATTTCCTTCCATGGTACTACATTTCTGCTGTTTCATAATTCTCCTGCACATCTTACAGCCACTCATTCCATTAAAGATACAGGAGGCTCTAAGCTACCTTTCTTTAGTAACCATTTCAAAGTTGCATCATCATTACATTTTAAAATCTTTGGTTTGGAACTCTCCTCTTCCATCTCATCTTCTCCCCCTCTTTCTTTTTCTTTCTGTTTTTCTTTATTCTGTTAATACCTACTCTTCAAACTCTGTCACTATGTCTTCTGCCACGTTTTTGGAAGCTCACTCATGTTTCCCCTTTACACCTTATGATGATTGCAATCAGTAGTGGTCATAAATCTGGCAAGTTTATAAGCTCTATCTGAGGTAATAACTTTAAAAATAAAACCTCCCTAAATGATCTCAGATGTAATGTATACCTTTCTGATTTTTGTTAAGATTTTGATGTGCACTTTTTAAAATATACCCCATACAACTTAAAATTGATGGAATTTGAATATATATCTTAGAAGTAGAAAACACTTGAGTTAATCAATGTGTTATCGAACTAAAAACAACTTACACGTAACGCACGGCTTAGGTTAAATACATAGGAAAATGGTCTTCAAGAAATGTACCCAAGAATACTTCATGAATTTAATATTTGTAAAAAATTTCAAATAGAAATTCTCTGCAAATATTACAAAAATTCTTAAAACACAGTCTTTTGTGGGCGGTTACTGGATAAGTACTTACGCTCTTCATTTTGTTTCCGTTTTCACTCCTTGATGTTCTAACTATAATTCTTTTCTTACCATAAATATATATTTTAATATTTTAGGGATAAAAATACATAGGAAAGATGACCTTATCTGAAAGTGTGATTGACTGATTGATGCATTCACTAATTTTACCACAATGGATCTTCAACCTTCTAGAAAATAAGGATGGCTTTTAGTATATTCCTTTGTAACTTATGATGCATGGATTCTATTTGAGAAAGTCAGTATTCATTCAATAACATTATCAAATTAAGTAAAATGAACTGTGTTGGGTTTCTGTTTTGGCAAAAATACTGTTATTTTTCCTATAAAACTTGAACATAATTCAGTACTTGAATAAACTGATACAAAGATTTTTTTTCTGCAGAATAGCAGACTATATGGACTGTTGGTGACAGATGAATAATTTATGGGTGTTTTACTCATAGCTTATTTCATTTTCATAATTATCACTATAAGTTGTGAAGGACCAACATGTGTCTTACAACTTCCACAAGAATTGCTGCAGAAGTGGGGCAAAGATGGCAAAGTAGTCAGATGCTTCTGGTGGTCCCTCTTAGAACAAAGACCCACAAAAATAAGTGAATGGATTATATATGACAATTTAACAGCCCTGAACATCAAAGGCAAAGTTGAGGAATCAGACTGAGTGGCAGGGGGAATGAGAGGTGGTTCAGAAGGATCAAGGAGTAGCCAGACCTGACTCAGTGGGAACTGGCACTGGCAGGCTGGATCCACTGGTGCAGCGTGAGCACAGTGAGATAAGCAGTGGCATTTAGGATGCATTTTCCACATTGGGAGAGACCAAGTGGTGGAGAGTTCACTCGAGCTCCCAGAATCAGAGAAAAGCAGTGCTGTCGGCATAAGTATTTGTATCTAATCTACTGTGCAGACCAAAAAAAAAATCTCTTTAACTGACCCCTCCCCTCTCTGAACTGGGTCACAGCGAAGCTTCAGTAATAGTCACTTTCTTTGGGCTGGAAGTAAGACCTGTTGTGCACAATAAGTCATTTTCCCAGCCTTGGAGAAGGAATGAATTAACAAACAGGGAAAAAATAATTTGCCAGATCCCCTAAGCTGGGAACTCAGGGCAGAAATAGTTCCTTTGCCTAGGTACAGGCATAAGTGGTCCTCAGACTTTGAATGCCTTTCACCCCTGCATAGACCTGTGTGGGCCCATTTCAACAGCATAGGCCCTCATTAGCAGAGTACAACAGGGTATATACCTGAAGTCTAACTACAACTGTTTCAGCTTTATGGTGGAGAGGTAGCTTCATGACATTTGCCACCACTCTGCCTATTAAGCAGGTTCCTCACCTACAATATCAGGGGCCTGAGGGCTGGTGGCTTCACCCATGACACCTAGCCACCCTCAACAAGGGTCCAAGGATAAGTGGTGCTTTCCAGTCCTTACGGCCAAGAACACTGGGTACCCATAATATGGCTGCAAAACCCACCCACCTGTGCACTCGAGGGAACAGGGACATGCTTTCCTCATAGACATTCAGGGTAGTTGTCAGTTCCCTGCCTTCCTCAGAGCATGACTCCATGCTGCAAACACATACCTGTGCCTGTACCAATTGCCCTGCTCATCTAAGACTCTAGGTGACCAATTACCTGGACACCTGAGCTGAAACCATACAAGAAAAGTAAATGGAATCCTGAGCTCATATACCTAGTCACAGCTCTAACCACCTGGTGACCTAGAGCTAGAGCTCAAAGGTGTCAATAATTAAACTAGAACACTCAAGCAGCCTATCTGGGCATATCAAAACAAAACAAAACAAGAAGCTAGGATATAGTAAGCAAACATAAATAAATAAATACAATAACTTACTGATGGCTTGGAGACAACAGTCAATATCAAATCACAAAAAGAGGCAGCCCATATGGCTTCAGCAAGCTCCCAAAACAAAGATTCAAGAAATCTTCTGGATGAAGAGAACTTCCTGGGACTATCAGAGGTAGAATACAAAAGATGAATATACATAAATCTTCAAAGGTCAGATAAGACGCAGAACACGCTAAGAAACACCCAGATATAGCATTAGAGGAACTTAAGAAGACTAGAGACGAGTATAATAACAAATTTAATAGGCTGGAAGAATCCATAAGGAGATAAGAAACAAAAATTCAGAAGATTAACAATAAAATTTCAGAATTAGACTACTCAATAGAAAGTCATAGGAGCAGAATTGTGCCAACAGACCTCAGAGTTGGTGAGATTGAAGATAAAACACTTGACACCAACATATTTGAGGAAAAATCAGAGAAAAGAATTTAAAAAAATGAAGCTCATAAGCTTTATAAGAATTACGTGGGACTCTATCAAGAGAAATAACCTATGACTGATTGGAGTACAGAACAGGTGGGCATAACAGAAAATACAGATAGAATTGTTGAAGATCTGTTGGCAGAAAACTTCCCTGATATTTTGAAAGATGAGAAGATACCTATCCAAGATTCTCATTGGACCTCACACAGTGTACATCCCAAAAGAAAGTCACAAAGATAATTATAATCAAACTTGCCAAAACAAAGATGAAGAGAGAATTTTAAGAGCAGCCTAGGGATAAATAAAAAGTCACCTACAAAGGAGGATCAATAAGACTAAGCTTGGGCTACTCAGCAGAAACCATGCAGGTAAGAAGGCAATGGGATGACATATATAACGGCTTTAAGGAGAAAAACTGCCAGCCAAGAATTATATACCCAGCAAAACTGTCTCTCAAATATGAAAGTGAAATTAGGACATTTCCAGACAAACAGAAGTATAGGAAATTTGCAAAAACCAAACTAAAATTACAAGAAATATTAAAGGGAGTTCTCCAGTTAGAAAATCAATAACATCACATAACAGCCAACACTAGAACACGGGATAAAGCAACTAGATATCAACCCAGATAGGGAAATCACAAAAATAAATCAAAGCTAAAATGCTCAGAATAGAGAAACAGGTAAAAACACAACAACAAAAAGAAAATTAGAGACCAATACCCCTCATGAACTTAGATGCAAAAGTCCTCAACAAAATTCTAGTCAATAGAATCAAAAACCATATGCAGGGATGGTTCAACATTAGAAACACAATTAATGTAATCAACCATATAAACAAAACAAAAGACAAGAGCCACATGATCTTATCAATTGATGCAGAAAAGGCATTTGACAAAGTTGAACACCCATTCATGATAAAAATTCTCAGCAAAATAGGATTATTCCTCAGCACAATCAAGGGCATTTATACAAAGACAACAGCCAACATCATCCTAAATGGAGAGAGTCTGAAAGCATTCTTCTTGAGTACAGGAACCAGACAAGGATGTTCTTTATTATCGCTCTTACTCAACGTTGTGCTGGAGGTCCTAGCAAGAACAATTAGGCTAGATAAAGAAATAAAGGGCATCCAGGTTTGTAAGGAAGAAGTAAAAGTACCTCTATTTGCAGATGACATGATCTTATACACAGAAAATCCTAAAAAATAGAAAAGTCCAGCAGAGTATCAGCATAAAAGATAAACACACAACATCAGTTGGATTCCTCTCCACCAACAAAGAGAATGTCGAAGAGGAAATCACCAAATCAATACCATTTACAGTAGTCCCTAAGAAGATAAAACACTTAGGAATAAATCTAACCAGAGACATGGAAGACCTATACAAAGAAAACTACAAGGCATTATGGCAAGAAACTAAAAGAGACCTACATAAGTGGAAAAACATACCTTCCTCATGGATAGGAAGACTCAGCATTGTAAAAATGTTTATTCTACCCAAAGGGATCTATAGATACAATGCAATCCTAATCTTAATTCCAAAGACATTTTTTAAAGAGATCAACAACTTCATATAGAAACAGAAGAAAAGCATTACTGAAAAAGAACAAAGTGAATGGCCTCACGTTACCTGATTTTAGAGCCTATTATACCACCACAGTAGTCAAAACAGCCTGTACTGGTACAACAACAGATACATAGACCAAAGGAACAGAATTGAGAATCTAGACATAAATGCATTCACCTATGTGCAGCTAATATTTGATAAAGGCCTAAAGTCCATTAAATGGGGAACAGACAGTCTTTTTAACAAAATGGTGCTGGCATAAGTGCGTATCCATTTGCAAAAAATAGAAACAAGATCCATACCTCACACCATGCACAAAAACTAATGCAAAATGGATCAAAGTCCGAAATATAAAATCTATAATGATAAAGATCATGGAAGAAAAAACAGAGACAACACTAAGAACACTAATACATGGCATAAATAGTATACAAAACATTATTAACAATGTACAAACACCAGAAGAGAAACTAGATAACTGGGAGCTCCTAAAAATCAAGCACTTATGATCATCCAAAGACTTCACCTAGAAACTGGGAAAATTTTTGACTATGACAAATCCAACCAGCCTTTAACCTCTAAAATCTACAAGATACTGCAAAAGTTCAATAACAAAAAGACAACCCAATTAAAAAATGGGCAAAGTATATGAACACACACTTCACCAAAGAAGACTTTCAGGTGACTAACAGATACATAAGGAAATGCCTCATGATCATTGGCCATTAGAGAAATGCAAACCAAAACTATGAGATACCATCTCACCCCAACAAGGCTGGTATTAATCCAAAAAACACAAAATAATAAATGTTGGAGAGGTTGTGGAGAGACTAGAACGCTTAAACACTGCTGATGGGGATGAAAAATGGTACAACTACTTTGGAAATCGATTTGTCGCTTCCTTAGAAAGCTAGAAGTAGAACTACCATACGATTCAGCAATCTCACTCCTTGGAATACATTCTAGAGAAATAAGAACCTTCACACAAATAGATATATGCACAGCTATGTTCATTGCAGCACTGCTTACAATAGCAAAGAGATGGAAACAACCAAAGTGAACATCAACAGATGAATGGATAAACAAAATATGGTATATTCACACAATGGAATACTACAATGGAATACTAGGCAATGTTAAAGAACAACAATGAGTCCTTGAAACATAACCTGGAGGAATCTGGAAGGCATTTTGGTGAGTGAGATTAGTCCGTTGCAAAAGGACAAATATTGTATGAGACCACTATTGTAAGAACTCAAGAAAAGGTTAAACACAGAAGAAAACATTCTTTGATGATTATGAGGGCAGGGAGGGAGGGAGAGGGTATTCACTAATTAGATAAAAAAAAAAAAAAACCAAACCTACTGCCGTCGAGTCGATTCCGACCCACAGCAACCCTATACTAGACAGGAAATACTTTAAGTGAAGGGAAGGACAACACAGAATACAGAGGAAGTCAGCACTACTGGACTAAACAAAAAGGTAAGAAGTGTCCTGAATACGACCAGATGCTTCAAAGGCCAGGGTAGCAGGGATGGGCATCTGGAGGCCATGGTTTCTGGGGACATATAGGTCAATTGGCATAACAACGTGTATTAAGACAACGTCTTGCCTCCCACTTTGGTGAATGGCGTCTGGATTCTTAAACACTAGCAATAGGCCATCTAAGATGCGTCAATTGGTCTCAACCCACCTGGAGCAAAGGAGAATGAAGAACACCAAAGATACGAGGAAAATATGAGACCAAGATACAGAAATGGTCACATAAGCCAGACTTCTCAGACTAAGACCAGAATTCGAGGATCTCTGGCTACCACCAATGACTGCCCTGATAGGCAACACAACAGAGAACCCCTGATGGAGCAGGAGAAAAGTGGCATCCAGACCTCAAATCCTAGTAAAAAGACCAGACTTAAAGGTTTGATTGAGACTGAAGGGACTCCAGAGGTCATAGTCCCCAGAGGTCTGTTAGCCTAAAACTACAACCTTTCCCAAAGCCAACTCTTCAGACAAAGATTAAACTGGACTATAAAACATAAAATGATACTGGTGGGGGGTGTGCTTCTTAGCTCAAGTAGACACATGAGACTATGTGGGCAGCTCCTGTCTGGAGGCGAGATGAGAAGGCAGAGGGGGACAGGAGCTGGTTGAATGGACAAAGGAAATACAGGGTGGAGAGAAAGAATGTGCTGTCACATTGTAGGGAGAGCAATTAGGGTCACATAACAATGTGTATATGAGATTTTGTATGAGAAATTGACTTGAATTGTAAACTTTCACTTAAAGCACAATAAAAAAAAGAAAAACAAACAAAAGAAAATGTCAAATGGTCAACAATTAAATGATAGGTTGGCAGTTTAAATCTACCAGAAAGTCTTGGTATAGGCCACATCCTTGAAAACCCTATGAAGTATAGTTCTGCTCTGCAACACATGAAGTCACCATGAGTTGGAACTGACTCAATGGTATCTGGTTAGCAGAAGTGTGCAGAAGAGGGGTATCTTTTTATCTTACTTATTCAATCTGTATGCCAAACAAATAATGTTGAACAAGTCGAAGTTGTCAATGATTTCATTCTACTTGAATGAACAATCAATGGTCATGGAAGCCACAGTCAAGAAATTAAACAAGGTATTGCATTGGATAAATCTGAAGCAAAAACTTAAAGTTTTTTTTTAAAAAAGATATCACTTTGATAACTAAGGTACACTTGATCCAAGCCACAGTCTTTTCAACCACCTCATATCCATGCTAAAGTTTAGCAATAAAAAAGAAAGTAGCAGAAGAATTACTGCATTTGAATTATGGTTTGGTGAATATATTAAATACACTGTGGACTGCCAGAAGAATAAACAAATCAGTCTTAGAAGAAATATAACAAATACACTCCTTAGAAGCAATGATGGTGAGACTTTGGTTCACTTACTTTGGACACATCATCAGGAAGGACCGTTCGTTAGAAAAGAACATCATGGATGGAAAAGTAGGGGGTCAGTGAAAACAAGAGAATCCCTCAATGAGATGAACTAACACAATAGTTTCAGTAATGGACTCAAACATACCAATGATCATGAAGATGGCGCACGACCTTATCATAAGAGCTGCCTTAATGGCAACTAACAACTTATCACTTATGTTGAATAGTATTTGTTAAAATTTAGTCACTAAATCCAGCCTAGACTCAAGGAGAGGGGGTGACACGAGAGTATAAATGACAGCAAATGATGCTTTGGGGGGCATTTTTCATACCAATACAGAATAGACAAAACATATAAAAAAGAAAACATTTCAAGACACTCGATACCAGATAATGAAGGACAAAGAGCCCTGCGAGACATAAAACAAGTGGGGTAAGTAAGCCCCATACTTGCTCCAAATTACTGCCTTGAAAAGTTTTTCAGGTATCAGTACAGGGAACAGGAACCCAGGTGGAGCCCAGTGAAGGCCCTGTGTTGAGGAGATGGAATTGAGAATGTAGACAGTCCAAGATGGCCACAGTTCACAAGACAGGGTACAAGAGACTATCAAAAAAGAAACAAACCCATTGTCATTGAGTTGATTCCAATTCATAGTGACCCTAAAGGATAAAGTAGAACTGCCCCATAGGGTTTCCAAGACTGTAGTCTTCATGGAAGAAGATTGCCATATCTTCTTTCTCCCATATTGCAGCTGGTGAATTTGAACCACTTACCTTTTGGTTAACAGCCGAGTGCTTAATCACTGCACCACCAGGGCTTCTTATCAGAGAGTAAACTGAAAGAAAAAAAAAAACCCTTTCTTGTTGATTCTGTTCCAAGTAGAACTGCTCCATAGAGTTTCCAAGGACTGCCTGGTAGATTCCAACTGCTGACCTTTCAGTTAGCAGCCATAGCACTTAACCACTACCCCACCAGGGTTTCCTACCAGAGACTAGTGGGTTGTAAATAAGCAAGCAAACAAACAAACGTGGAAATCTGCAGATAAGTGCTCTCAAGTTTTCAAATGAGTGCTTCCCTAAGCATGCATATGAAGAGTATTCAAGGTCGATAAAATAACTATCCAAAGAGATTAGAAGGTAATTCCAAAGGGAATTGGGAATAGTGCCTGTGCCCAACAGCCAGAAAGTATTACCTCCTAATCCTCAAAACACTGGATGGATTATTCAGAAAAGTTTTTTGCCTCAGTAGTGCAAAATTATTAGTCCTAGCATAAATACTGATCTGATCTCATTCACAAATCTTAAAAAAAAAAAAAAAAAGCTTTCCACATAACTTAGTTGTGATTCTGAACAAAACTCAAGTACATTTAGAGGGAATAAAAATAAAAACAGCACAAAAAAGGAAAATTCACAGTGTCTGTCACCCAGGAAACACTGGTGGCGTAGAGGCTAAGTGTTACAGCTGCTAACCAAAAGGTCAGCAGTTCAAATCCACCAGACCCTCCTTGGAAACTCTAAGGGGCAGTTCTACTCTGCCCTATAAGGTCGCTATGAATCAGAATCGACTTGATGGCAACGGGTTTGGTTTTTAATTTTTTTTATTTGGTCATCCAATCAAGTATTACTGAGCAAGCAAAAAAGCAGAAGAATCTAGCATGTGTTGACAAGAAAAATGAATCAAGAAAAATTGACTTAGATATGACATATATCTAGAATTATCAAGCAAGTAAATTATAAGTTACAACTGTTTGTGACAATGAAGTTCAGTGGAAATGTGAAAGATAAAAAAAAATTCAGTGGAACGTCTAAAGATAAAAAAATAGTGTATTAAGGTAAAAATCGTCATATTTTAATGCAAATAACACCCACATCTTCTATGTTTGTTTGCCATTAAAAATTTTTCTTAAAAAATTAAAAGAACAATAGATAAGTGATAACTTTGGTGAAGGGTAAGACAGTACATAAGACTGGGGAAGTCAGCACAGCTTAACAAATGCAAGGTCAAGGAAGCTTCATAGACACATCCAAATGACCTGAGAGATCAAGCTACTGGGCTGAGGGCTGGGGACCATGGTCTTGGGGGACATCTAGCTCAATTGGCATAACATAGTCTGTAAAGAAAATGTGCTATATCTGACTGTGATGAGTAGTGAGTGGGGTCTTAAAAGCCTGCGAGTAGCCATCTAAGATACATCTACTGGCCCCATCCTGGCTGGAGAAAAGGAGAATGAAGAAGACCAAAGACACAAGGGAAAGATTAGTCCAAAGGAGTAATGAACCACAACTACTGCAATCTTCACCAGACTGAGCCCAGAACAACTAACTGGTGCCCAGTTACTACCACCGACAACCCTGGTAGAGATCACAATAGAAGGTCCCAGACAGAATGGGAGAAAAATGTAGAACGAAATTCAAATTCACACACATAAAAAGGCCCATACTGTTGGTCTGAAGGATATTGAAGAAACCATGAGAGTATGACCCCCAGACACACTTTTAACTCAGTACTGAAGTCATTCCTGAGGTTAACCCTTCAGCCAAAGATTAGACTGGTCTATAGGGTCAACAACAATACACGTGAGGGACATGCTTCATAGTTTGACCATGTATATGAAACTAATGGGCATACCAGTCCAAAAACGAAGGCAGGAAGGGACAGGAAAATTGGACAAATGGAAACAGGGAACTTGGGGTGGAGAAGGGAAGAGTGTTGACACACTGAGGGATTGGCAGTGTCAAAAATTTTGTGTATTAATTTAAATAAGAACCAATTTGCTCTGTAAACTTTCACCTGAATCACAATAAAAGGAAAAAAAATTGAAAAGACAGCTTACAGATTGGGAGAAATTTTTTTAGAACCGCATATTTGATAAAGGCCTAATACTTAAAATTTATAAAATACTTCTACAACTTAATAACAACAACTAAAAAGATAAACAACCCAACCAAATGTGTGAAGGACTTGAATGGACATTTCACCAAAGATGATATTTAAATATCCAACGAGCACATAAAAACTGTTGAAAGTCATTAGTCTTAGGGAAATTCAAATTAAAATCAAAACGAGATACCATCTCACCCCCATAAAATGGCAATGATCAACACAATGGAAAACTAGACGTGTGTGTTGGGGGAGGGGGCTGTGGAGAAGCAGTAACCCTGAACCGTTGCTGGGGGAATGTAAAATGGTACAGCAATTGTGGAAATCAGTTTGGTGGTTCCTCAAAATTTTCAACGCAGCACTACCGTTGACTCAGGAATGCATCATCCAAAATAAACTTCCTGGTGCATCAGCTGAAATGGCAACCCTGATGACTATAACTCTTACTATAAGAATCAGCACAAAGCTGGCTTCTATGAGGCAGAGGTGAAATGAAACACCACTCACCAAATTCTCCACAATTTCTGAGACTAGCCATTTACCCATGGCACTCCTTCACTACTGGGTTTGATAATTTATTGCTATAGCCACAGAGGACTCACAGAAACATCATATCTGCAACAACAACTTAAATAACGGAGGATATAAAAACCAAAGTATAAACAGAGAAACGCATAGGGCAAGGTCCAAAGAGAGTTCCCTGGAGCCTCAATGTCTCAATGGACATGCTTTACCCTCACCAACCGGGAAATATTTCAACTAGGAACTATTCTGTCATGTCATTCATTGGGCTCTACTATTGGCCTATCCTCTCAACTAGCTCCCAGCTCCCCTGGCCAGGGTTTGGCCTTTATGCTCTGCTGCTATTGTCCAGGTCCCCTCATTATCTCCACCTCTTCTTATACCATTGCAGCTACTGCCTTGGTCACCATCACAGGTTTATCTGGCCTGGAAGGTTCTCAGGGCAGGGCTTCCATGTCTGAAGTATACACTGCCCTTCTGGATCCATCAGGAAGCTCCATCTAGGCCTCCATCTTCTAGGGTTTTTATCAGTCACTGGCCAGGACTCTCAGCCAATTCATGTATAGGTCAACTGCAGGGCAGAACCTACCTGCCCTGGCTCAAAACTGGTAAAGATAAACTACTGAGATGGGCCCCTCAACTCATCTGGGCAAAGGTCAGTTCCAGGGTGAGGTTCCCCTGCCAATCTGAGTAAAGATTAGTTATTGGGCTGTGCTCCACAGGGACTCTGGATAAAGGTCAGATTGGGCAGGGCACAAGAACCAGGACCAAAAGACCAAATTGCTTTTTTGTAAGGTAATTCCACACTACCCATTCACTCTTATATACCCAAAATACCTGAAAGCAGTATTAAAATAGACATTTGTACAGCAATGTTCATTGCAGCACTATTCACAATAGCCAAAAGGTGGAAACAACCTAAATGTCCAATGCCCAATGTGGTATATACATACAATGGAATATTATTCAGACATAAAGAGGGATGAAACTCTGATGCATGCCACAAAATGGATGAACCTTGGAGGGCATTATGCTGAGTGAAATAAGTCAGACCAAAAAGGAAAAATACTGTAGGATATCACTTATACACAATATGAAATAAGCAAATATAAAGAAACCAAAAACAATGAGTGGATACCAGGGGAGGGATAAACAGAAACCAAAAGAAATTAGTGGTTTTATGAGTTGGCACTGGGTCTGGGTAGGGGCAGAAGGTAGAGGAAAAGATGGGTTTCTACATAAAGTCCATTGAATACATGTTAATGGCAGTGGGGTAATTTGGAAAAAGAGAAGAAAAAATTGCAGAACTTGAAGGATACAATCAATCTCATTGAGGAGTTCATGTATAAATTGATGAAATATTGTATGTGTTATATGTACATTACAATAATAAAAACCATTGTTAAACAGAGATATGTAAATTAAAACACAAAGAGATATTACTGTGCACATATTAGGCTGGCTAATCATAACTATACAGAGGCAAAATCAGTGAAATATATATATGGATATATATATATATATATAAACAAAAACAAACAAACCCAGTGCCGTCGAGTCGATTCTGACTCACGGCGACCCGATAGGACAGAGTAGAACTGCCTCATAGAGTTTCCAAGGAGTGCCTGGCAGATTTGAACTGCCGACCCTTTGGTTAGCAGCCGTAGCGCTTAACCACTACGCCACCGGGGTTTCTTATATATGGAAACCCCGGTGGCGTAGTGGTTAAGAGAGAGATTTATATCGAGGAAACCTTTCACATGGTTGTAGAAACAGGAAAGTCCCAAGTCTGTGGGTCAAGTGTCAGACTGGAGGCTTCTCCTGACTCAGGTAGCTGCAGGGGCTGAGGAACCCAAGATCAGCAGGTCAGACGGCAAGCTGCTGACTCGAGTCCTAGGAACTGGAGGTCAGACGATGATGATGAGCTGAAGGAAGGATTCAGAGCAGAACAAAAGCCCATGATCTTTGCCAGAAAGTCCATATATACTGGATGCGGGCCACATCCAAAGGAAACTCCCTTTTGGCTGATTGGCTGCTTATAGCAGATCTCATCACGGAGATGATCATATCATTTCATAACTTCCTAACTACTGAGAATCATGGCCTAGCCAAGTTAACACACAACCTTAACTGTCACAGAGATACAGAGTATTTTTATTAAACCAAAAAACCAAACTTGTTGCATGGATTCCAACTCAAACGACCCTGTTATCAAAGTCCACCATAAAAAAATTGCATTTTGACAGAGAAAAAAAAACACATAGAATGATGACCTTACCTGAAAATATGATGGACTGATTGATTGATTCATGCATTCACTAATTTTACCACAATGAATCTTCACAGTTCTAGAAAATAAGAATGGCTTTTAGTATATTTCCTTGCAACTTACAATATATTCTGTACATTTTCAAAACATACAGACTGTTGGCAATAGGCGAATAGTTAATAAATGTTGTGCTCACATCCAATTGCTTGATAACTCTCTCTTTCACAACTATCACTGTAAATTGTGAAGGATCAACATGTGTTTTGCAACCTCTATACAAAGACTTGCAGGCTTGTAGCCTAAGGGTTTGTTATTGTTGTTGTTAGGTGCCATAGAGTTGGTTCTGACTCATAGAGACCCTTTGTACAACAGAAATTAACGATGCCTGGCCCTGTGCCATCCTCACAATCATTGCTCTTTTTGAGCCTGTTGTTGAAGCCACCGTGTCAATCCATCTTGTCTTCCTCTTTTTTGCTGACCTTCTACTTTAAGTAGCATAACGTCCTTTTCCAGGGACTAGTCTCTCCTGAAAACATGTCCAAAGTCAGAAAGACAAAGTCTCGCCGTCCTAGTTTCTAAGGAGCATTCTGGCTAGACCTCTTCCAGGACAGATTTGTTCATTCTTCTAGCAGTCCACTTTATACACGTAGCCCCCAAATTATGATGGGATTCCATTCCGAAGACACTGGTGTAAGTTGGTTCTGACATAAATCGAATACCTCATTTAAAAAAAAAATTTCATTATTATTGCCTTTTGTTTTCAGTATCTTTATAAATCTGATTTTTATTTGTCTTTGGAAGTTGGAAACATCACTTACAAACTTACATATATATTTTAATACATGCATACATAAAAATATAGAAATTATAAAAATTTATCTGAGAATGAAGAAGAGTTGGATGACATCAGTGTTTTTGTCAGTTGTGGTAATAACTCAACTTGTGGAAAGTTCTGGATCATCTGGATTATTCCTGGGAATGGCATTTTTAGGCAGAAAATTAGGGAGAGTTGTCTCTATGGTACTTTTCTTTTTTTCTTCATATATTTCACAATATCCCCTTGTTCTGTCCGAAAAGCTGCCTCTTGATCTATGTACAGGCTCCTCTTGAGCACAATTAAGTGTTCTGGAATTCCCATTCTTTGCAGCGTTATCCGTAATTTGTTATGATCCACACAGTCTAACACATTTGCGTAATCAACAAAACACAGGTAAACATCCTTCTGATATTCTCTGTTTTCAGCCAGGATCCATTTGACATCAGCAATGATATCCCTGGATCCACGTCCTATTCTGAATCTGGCCTGAATTTCTGGCAGTTCCCTGTTGATATACTGCTGCAAGCACTTTTTTTTTTAATAGTTTTTACTGAGCTTTAAGTGAACATTTACAAATCAAGTCAGTCTGTCACATATAAGCGTATATATACCTTACTCCATACTCCCACTTACTCTGCCCCTAATGAGTCAGCCCTTCCAGTCTCTCCTTTCGTGACAATTTTGCCAGTTTATAACCCTCTCTACCCTCCTATCTCCCCTCCAGACAGGAGATGCCAACACAGTCTCAAGTGTCCACCTGATACAAGTAGCTCACTCTTCATCAGCATCTCTCTCCAACCCATTGTCCAGTCCCTTCCATGCCTGATGAGTTGTCTTCGGGAATGGTTCCTGTCCTGGGCCAACAGAAGTTTTGGGGAGCATGACCACCGGGATTCCTCTAGTCTCAGTCAGATCACTAAGTCTGGTCTTTTTATGAGAATTTGGGGTCTGCATCCCACTGATCCCCTGCTCCCTCAGGGGTTTTCTGTTGTGCTCCCTGTCAGGACAGTCATCGATTGTGGCCGGGCACCAACTAGTTCTTCTGGTCTCAGGATGATATAAGTCTCTGGTTCATGTGGCCCTTTCTGTCTCTTGGGCTCGTAGTTGTCGTGTAACCTTGGTGTTCTTCATTATCCTTTGATCCAGGTGGGTTGAGACCAATTTATGCATCTCAGATGGCCGCTTGTTAGCATTTAAGACCCCAGACACCGCATTTCAAAGTGGGATGCAGAGTTTTTTCATAATAGTATTATTTTGCCAATTGACTTAGAAGTCCCCTTAAGCCATAGTCCCCAAACTCCCGCCCTTGCTCTGCTCACCTTTGAAGCACTGATTTTATCCCGGAAACTTCTTTGCTTTTGGTCCAGTCCATTTGAGCTGACCTTCCGTGTATTGAGCATTGTCCTTCCCTTCACCTAAAGTAGTTCTTATCTACTAACTAATCAGTAAATAAACCTCTCCCACCCTCCCCCCCTCCCCCCTCGTAACCACAAAAGTATGTGTTCTCCTCAGTTAATACTATTTATCCAGGTCTTATAATAGTGGTCTTATACAATATTTGTCCTTTTGCCTCTGACTAATTTCACTCAGGATAATGCCTTCCTGGTTCCTCCATGTTATGAAATGTTTCACAGATTCATCACTGTTCTTTATCGATGCATAGTATTCCATTGTGTGAATATAACGCAATTTATTTAACCATTCATCCATTGATGGACACCTTGGTTGCTTCCAGCTTTTTGCTACTGTAAACAGAGCTGCAATAAACATGGGTGTGCATATATCTGTTCGTGTGAAGGCTCTTATTTCTCTAGGGTATATCCCGAGGAGTGGGATTTCTGGGTTGTATGGTAGTTCTATTTCTAACTTTTAAAGAAAACGCCAGATAGATTTCCATAGTGGTTGTACCATTCTACATTCCCACCAGCAGTGTATAAGAGTTCCAATCTCTCCACAGCCTCTCCAACATTTATTATTTTGTGTTTTTGGATTAATGCCAGCCTTGTTGGAGTGAGATGGAATCTCATCATAGCTTCAATTTGCATTTCTCTAATGGCTAATGATCGAGAGCATTTTCTCATGTATCTGTTAGCTGTCTGAATATCTTCTTTAGTGAAGTGCGTGTTCATATCCTTTGCCCACTTCTTGATTGGGTTGTTTGTCTTTTTGTGGTTGAGTTTTAACAGAATCATATAGATTTTAGAGATCAGGTGCTAGTCGGAGATGACATAGCTGAAAATTCTTTCCCAATCTGTAGGTGGTCTTTTTACTCTTTTGGTGAAGTCTTTACATGAGCATAGGTGTTTGATTTTTAGGAGCTCCCAGTTATCTGGTTTCTCTTCCTCATTTTTGGTAATCTTTTGTATTCTGTTTATGTCTTGTATTAGGGCTCCTAACGTTGTCCCTATTTTTTCTTCCATGATCTTTATCGTTTTAGTCTTTATGTTTAGGTCTTTGATCCACTTGGAGTTAGTTTTTGTGCACGGTGTGCGGTATGGGTCTTGTTTCATTTTTTTGCAAATGGATACCCAGTTATGTCAGCACCATTTGTTCAAAAGACTATCTTTTCCCCAATTAACTGACACTGGGCTTTTGTGAAATATCAGCTGCTCATATGTGGATGGATTTATATCTGGGTTCTCAATTCTGTTCCATTGGTCTATGTGCCTGTTGTTGTACCAGTACCAAGCTGTTTTGACTACTGTGGCTGTGTAATAGGTTCTAAAATCAGGTAGAGTGAGGCCTCCCACTTTCTTCTTCTTTTTCAGTAATGCTTTACTTATCTAGGGCTTCTTTCCCTTCCATATGAAGTTGGTGATTTGTTTCTCCACCACCTTAAAAAATGGCATTGGAATTTGGATCAGAAGTGCGTTGTATGTATAGATGGCTTTTGGTAGAATAGATATTTTTACTATGTTAAGTCTTCCTATCCATGAGCAAGGTATGTTTTTCCACTTAAGTAGGCCCTTTTTAGTTTCTTATAGTAGTACTTTGTAGTTTTCTTTGTATAGGTGTTTTACATCCTTGGTAAGATTTATTCCTAAGTATTTTATCTTCTTGGGGGCTACTGTGAATGGTATTGATTTGGTGATTTCCTCTTCGATGTTCTTTTTGTTGGTGTAGAGGAATCCAAGTGATTTTTGTATGTGTATCTTATAATCTGAGACTCTGCCAAACTCTTCTATTAGTTTCAGTAGCTTTCTGGAGGATTCCTTAGGGTTTTCTGTGTATAGGATTGTGTCATCTGCAAATAGAGGTAATTTTACTTCCTCCTTGCCAATCCGGATGCCCTTTTTCTTTGTCTAGCCTAATTGCTCTGGCTAGGACCTCTAGCACAATGTTGAATAAGAGCGGTGATAAAGGGCATCCTTGTCTGGTTCCCGTTTTCAAGGGAAATGCTTTCAGGCTCTCTCCATTTAGAGTGATGTTGGCTGTTGGCTTTGTATAGGTGCCCTTTATTATGTTGAGGAATTTTCCTTCAATTCCTATTCTGCTGAGCGTTTTTATCATAAATGGGTGTTGGACTTTGTCAAATGCCTTTTATGCATCAATTGATAAGATCATGTGGTTTTTGTCTTTTGTTTTATTTTTCTGGTGGATTACATTAACGGTTTTTCTAATATTAAACCAGCCTTGCATACCTGGTATAAATCCCACTTGGTCGTGGTGCATTATTTTTTTTGATATGTTGTTGAATTCTATTGGCCAGAATTTTGTTGAGGATTTTTGCATTTATGTTCATGAGGGATATAGGTCTGTAATTTTCTTTTTTTGTGATGTCTTTACCTGGTTTTGGTATCAGGGATATGGTGGCTTCATAGAATGAGTTAGGTAGTATTCCGTCACTTTCTATGCTTTGAAATACCTTTAGTAGTAGTGGTGTTAACTCTTCTCCAAAAGTTTGGTAGAACTCTGTAGTGAAGCCGTCCAAGCCAAGGTTTTTTTTTTGTTGGGTGTTTTTTGATTACCTTTTCAATCTCTTTTTTTGTTATGGGTCTATTTAGTTGTTCTACTTCTGATTGTGTTAGTTTAGGTAGGTAGTGTTTTTCTAGGAATTCATCCATTTCTTCTAGGTTTGCAAATTTGTTAGAATACAATTTTTCGTAATAATCTGATATGATTCCTTTAATTTCAGTTGGGTCTGTTGTGATGTGACCCATCTCGTTTCTTATTCGGGTTATTTGTTTCCTTTCCTGTATTTCTTTAGTCAATCTGGCCAATGGTTTATCAATATTTTTAATTTTTTCAAAGAACCAGCTTTTGGCTTTGTTAATTCTTTCAATTGTTTTTCTGTTCTCTAATTCATTTAGTTCAGCTCTAATTTTTATTATTTGTTTTCTTCTGGTGCCTGATGGATTCTTTTGTTGTTCACTTTCTATTTGTTCAAGTTGTAGGGACAGTTCTCTGATTTTGGCTCTTTCTTCTTTTTGTATGTGTGCATTTATCGATATAAATTGGCCTCTGAGCACTGCTTTTGCTATGTCCCAGAGGGTTGGATAGGAAGTATTTTCATTCTCGTTGCATTCTATGAATTTCTTTATTCCCTCCTTAATGTCTTCTATAAACCAGTCTTTTTTCAGCAGGGTATTGTTCAGTTTTCAATATTTGATTTCTCTTCTCTAATTCTTCTGTTATTGATTTCCATTTTTATAGCCTTATGGTCTGAGAAGATGCTTTGTAATATTTCGATGTTTTGGGTTCTGCAAAGGTTTGTTTTATGATCTAACATGTGGTCTATTCTAGAGAATGTTCCATGTGCCATCGAAAAAAAAGTATACTTTGCAGCTGTTGGGTGGAGTGTTCTGTATAAGTCAATGAGGTTAAGTTGGTTGATTGTAGCAATTAGGTCTTCCTTGTATCTGTTGAGCTTCTTACTGGATGTCCTGTCCTTCTCCGAAACTGGTGCGTTGAAATCTCCTAGTATAATTGTGGAGGTGTCTATCTCACTTTTCAATTCTGTTAAAGTTTGTTTTATGTATCTTGTAGCCCTGTCATTGGGTGCATAAATATTTAATATGGTTATATCTTCTTGGTCAATTGTCCCTTTTATCACTATATAGTGTCCTTCTTTATCCTTTGTGGTGGATTTAACTGTAAAGTCTATTTTGTCAGAAATGAATATTTTACTCCTGCTCTTTTTTGCTTATGGTTTGCTTGATATATTTTTTTCCATCCTTTGAGTTTTAGTTTGTTTGTGTCTCTAATTCTAAGGTGTGTCTCTTGTAGGCAGCATATAGACGGATCGTGTTTCTTTATCCAGTCTGAGACTCTCTGTCTCTTTATTGGTGCGTTTAGTCCATGTACATTCAGCATAATTATAGATAAATAAGTTTTTACTGCTGTCATTTCGATGCCTTTTTATGTGTGTTGTTGACAAGTTCCTTTTTCCACTTACTTTTTTGTGCTGAAACGTTTTTCTTTGTAAATTGTGTGTTCCTCAATTTCATAGTATTTGACTTTATGTTTGCTAAGTCGTTATGTTTTTCTTGGTTTTTATTTTGAGTTATGGAGTTGTTATACCTCTATGTGGTTACCTTAATATTTAACCCTATTTTTCTAAGTTAAAACTCATTTGTATTGTCCTATATCGCCTTGTATCCCTCTCCATAAGGCAGTTCTATGCCACCTGTATTTAGTCCCTCTTTTTGATTATTGTGATCTTTTGCATATTGACTTCAATGATTCCCTGTTTTGAGCATTTTTTTCTTTTTAAAATTAATCTTAATTTGTTTTTATGATTTCCCTATTTGAGTTGATATCAGGATGTTCTGTTCTGTGACCTTGTGTTGTGCTGGTATCTGATATTATTGGTTTTCTGACCAATTTCCTTTAGTATTTCTTGTAGCTTTGGTTTGGTTTTTGCAAATTCTCTAAGCTTGTGTTTATCTGTAAATGTTTTAATTTCACCTTCATATTTGAGAGAGAGTTTTGCTGGATAAATGATCCTTGGCTGGCAGTTTTTCTCTTTCAGTGCTCTATATATGTCATCCCATTGCCTTCTTGACTGCATGGTTTCTGCTGAGTAGTCTGAACTTATTCTTATTGATTCTCCATTGTAGGAGACCTTTCTTTTATCCCTGGCCACTTTTAAAATTTTCTCTTTATCTTTAGTTTTGGTAAGTTTGATGATAACATGTCTTGGTGATTTTCTTTTTGGATCAATCTTAAATGGGGTTCGATGAGCATCTTGGATAGATATCCTTTCATCTTTCATGATGTCAGGGAAGTTTTCTGCCAACAGATCTTCAACTATTCTCTCTGTGTTTTCTGTTATCCCTCCCTGTTCTGGGACTCCAATCACACGCAGATTATTCTTCTTGACAGAGTCCCACATGATTCTTAGGGTTTCTTCATTTTTTTTAATTCTTTTATCTGTTTTTTTTTTCAGCTATATTGTTTGCCCATTTTTTAATTGGGTTATTTGTCTTTTTGTTGAGTTTTTGCAGTATCATGTAGATTTTAGAGATTAGACTCCAATTAGATTTTTCATAGCCAAAAACTTTTTCCCAGTCTGTAAGTAATCTTTGTACTCTTTTGGTGAAGTCTTTGAATGATTGTGTTTGATCTTTAGGAGCTCCCAGTTCTTTAGTTTGTCCTCTGGTGTTTGTGCATTGTTAGTAAATTTGTATGTTTACACAATGTATTAGGGTTCCTAGCATTGTCTCTATTTTTTCTTCCATGATTTTTATCATTTTAGGTTTCATATTTAGGCCTTTGATCCATTTTGAGTAAGTTTTTGTGCATGGCGTGAGGTATGGTTCTTGTTTCATTTTTTTGCAGATGGATATCCAGTTATGCCAGCACCTTTTGTTAAAGAGACTTTTCTTTTTTTTAACTGACTTTTGGCGTTTGTCATATATCAGCTGCCCATATGTGGAGGATTTATGTCTGGATTCTCAGTTCTGTTCCATTGGTCTATATATCTGTTTTTGTGCTAGTGCCAGGCTGCTTTGACTACTGTGACTTTGTAATAGGTTCTAAAATCAGGTACTGTGAGGCCTCCTACTTTGTTCTTCTTTTTCAATAATGCTTTACTTATCCGGGGGCTCTTTCTCTTCCATATGAAGTTGGTGATTTGTTCTCTATCTCATTAAAAAAAAGTCATTGGAATTTGGATCAGGATTCCATTGTATCTATAGGTTGTTTTGGGTAGAATAGATATTTTTATAGTGTTGAATCTTCCTATTCATGAGTAAGGTATGTTTTTCCACTTATGTAGGTGTCTTTCGGTTTCTTGCAGTAGTGTCTTGTTTTCTTTGTATAGGTCTTTTATGTCTCTGGCTAAATTTATTAATAAGTATTTTATCTTCTTGGTGGCTATCGTAAATGGTATTGACTTGGTGATTTCCTCTTCAATATTCTTTTTGTTGGTATAATGGAATCCAACTGATTTTTGTATGTTTATCTTGTATCCTGATAATTTGCTGATATTTTCTATTAATGTCGGTAGTTTTCTTAAGGATTCTTTAGGGTTTTCTGTGTATAAGATCATGTCATCTCCAGATAGAGATACTTTTACTTCTTCTTTGCCAATCTGAATGCCCTTTATTTCTTTATTCAGCCTAATTGCTCTGGCTAAGACCAATGTTGAATAAGAGCAGTAATAAATGGCTTTCTTGTCTGGTTGCTGTTCTCAAGGAAAATATGTTCAGGCTCTCTCCATTTAGGATGATGTTGGTTGTTGGCTTTGTATAAATGCACTTTACTATGTTGAGGAATTTTCCTCCTTTTCATATTTTGCTGAGAGTTTTTATCATGAATGGGTGTTGGAGTTTGTCAAATACCTTTTCTGCATCAATTGATAAGATCATGTGATTCTTGTCTTTTGTTTTATTTATATGATGGATCACACTGATTGTTTTTCTAATGTTGAACCATCCCTGCATACCTGTATGAACCCCACTTGATCATGGTGATTTTTTTTTTTAATATATTTTTTTGAATTCTTTTGGCTACAATTCTGTTGAGGATTTTTTCTTCTAAGTTCATGAGGGACATAGGTCTGTAATTTTTATTTTTTGTGGTATCTTTACCAAGTGGTATCAGGGATCTGCTCGCTTCAAAGAATGAGTTTGGGAGTATCCCATCCTTTTCCACGCTCTGAAACACGTTTAGTAATAGTGGTGTTACCACTTCTCAGGAAGTTTGGTGGAACTCTCCAGTGAAGCCGTCTGGGCCAGGCCTTTTTTTTTTTTTTTTTTCTCTTTGGTTGTGTTTTTTTTTAATTACCTTTTCAATCTCTTCTTTTGTGATGGGTTTATTTGTATGTTCTACCGCTGTTTGTGTTAGTTTAGGTAGGTGGTGTGTTTTTTGAAATTCATCCATTCTAGGTTTTCAAATTTGTTAAGAGTGCAATTTTTCACTGTAATGTGATATGGTTCTTTTAATTTCACTTGGGTCTGTTGTGATATCACCCATCTCCTTTGCTTCCTCCCCTGTTTTTCTTTTGTCAGTTTGGCCAATTGTTTATCGATTATCTTCATTCTTTCAAAGAAGCAGCTTTTGATCTTGTTAACTCTTTTAATTGTTTTTCTGCTCTCTATTTTATTTAATTCTGCTCTAATTTTTATTATTTGCTTTCTTCTGGTGCCTGAGGATTTCTTTTGTTGCTCTCTTTCTATTTGTATAAGTTGTTTTAATTTTGGCCCTTTCTTCTTTTTTTGGATGTGTGCATTTATTGATATAAATTGACCCCTGAGCACTGTTTGCTATGTCTCAAAGGCTCTGGTAGGATGTGTTTTCATTCTCATTTGATCCTATGAATTTCTTTGTTCTGTCTTTAATTCATTCTATAACCCAGTCATTTTTGACCAAGGTGTTGTTCAGTTTCCATGTTTTTGATTTTTATCCTTGCTTCTTCTGTTATTGATTTCTACTTTTATGGCTTTAGGGTCAGAGAAGATGCTTTGTAATATTTTGATGCTTTGGATTCAGTTAAGGCTTGCTTTATGGCCTAACATATGGTCTATTCTAGAGAATGTTCTATGTGCTTTGGAAAAGAAAGTATACTTCACTGCTGTTGGGTGGAGTGTTCTATATATGTCTATGAGGTCAAGTAGGTTTATTGTGGCATTTATATCTTCCTTGTCCTTATTGAGCTTCTTTCTGAATGATCTGTCCTTCACCAAAAGTTGTGTGTTGAAGTCTCCTACTATTATTGTGGAGCTGCCTGTCTCTCTTTTTAATGCTGTTAGAGTTTGTTTTATGTATTTTGATGCCCTGTAGTTGGGAGTGTGAATATTTAATATGGTTTTATCCTCCTGGTATATTGTCCTTTTAATCATTACATAGTGTCCTTCCTTATCCTTTGTGGGGGATTTAACTTTAAAGTCTATTTTGTCAGAAATTAATATTGCCACTCATGGTCTGTTTTGATTGTTGTTTGCTTCGTATATTTTTTTCCATCCTTTGAGTTTTAGTTTGTGTCTTTAAGTCTAAGGTGTGTCTCTTGTAGGCAGCATGTAGACGGATCATGTTTTTTTAATCCATTCTGCCACTGTCTGTCTCTTTATTGGTGTATTTAATCCATTTACATTCAGCATTATTATGGATAGGTATGAGTTTAGTGCTGTCGTTTTGATGTCTTTTGTGTGTGTTGTCAACAGTTTCTTTTATCCACTTGACTTCCATTCCATATGAAGGATCTATGGCTACATTTTTTAGTTCCTCTTTATTGATTTCATGTTGTCATCTTTACATAATGACATCGCAGTTTCCCTGTTTTGAGCTTTTTTTTTTATCTTGATTTATTTTTGTGATTTTCCTATCTTGGTTGATATCTATTTGCTCTGTCCTTGTTCTCATCTTGGGTTGATATTATTGATTTCATAACTATTGAACTCCCTTTAGTATTTCCTGTAGTTTTAGTTTGGTTTTTGCAAAATCCCTAAACTTCTGTTCATCTGGAAATGTCCTATTTTCACCTTCATGTGTGAGAGAGAGTTTTGTTGGATATATGATTCTTGGCTGGCAATTTTTTTTCCTTCAAGGCTTTATACATGTCATCCCGTTGCCTTCTTGCCTGCATATTTTCTGCTGAGTAGTCCAAGTTTATTCTTGTTGAGTCTCCTTTATGGGTGACCTTTCATTAATCCCTAGGTGCTCTTAAATTTCTCTCTTTATCTCTGGTTTTGGCAAATTTGATTATAATATGTCTTGGTGACTTTCTTTTGGGATCTACTTTGTACGGGTTTTGATGAACACCTTGGATAGATATCTTCTTGTGCACTCAGTTTTTGTAATCCCTGTATTGCAGCAGCCTGATTTGCTCATTTGCATGGGAAAGTCTGTGTCAAGCCAGTTACAGTGTTCACACAAGTGACAGCATATTTTGCAACTTCACTGGGGGTAGGAGTTCTATACAACTTACGTGCCAGTCCATTCCTGGCTGTGTTCCCTTATGTATCTGCCTAGGATCATGTGGCAGATGCCTTGGACATTGGTGTGAGCAAATGGGTCAGTTTTGTTCAGTGCCTACCAGGTCACTATACTTAGTGCTCTACTTGACTCTTTGGCTATTTTCCAACCAACACAGGTACCACGCTGTCTACTTTCCTGATGAATCCAATGGGCAGTTGCCCCTTCAGGATGCACCACTCTAACTTGTGTTATAGCATCTTCTTGATTTCAAGGCAGGAAAAGGGGTTAATGGGATGTTACATGAAAAACAGCTCAGCATCTGCAGTTTGGAGGTGATACTGAATGTCCTGCCACAAGGTTTTCCACCCAGGAGATTTTACCCATTATTGTCAGCTGCTCCTTACATCATTGGTCCATCCACATTGCTAGACTACAGGCTACTACTCAACTGTCTATACCCAGGGCTAAGGGCCAGGGTTCATGGGTGCTGACCATTCACACAGCCTTTAATTCAGCCCTTTGACTGCTCAGCCCTGAGCCAGTTTCAAACCAAATGGGATCAGTGGAGATTTACACAGCCACTACCATCCACAGAGGTGGCATACTTCTGCTAGAACCATCTGTGTACCAGGAGTCTGCTGGCAATGGGCCTTCCCCTCTCCCGGAGGAGAGGGGAGGGGACTTCAGCAGTGTGGTAGCCCGTGCTGTGGAGTCATCTTGATATGTCACTGGACCATGTACAGCCTGTAACTCTTAAGACAATGGACTGGTGGAAAGAACACTGCACTGTTGCTGGTATGCTTGCCATTTGGTCAGCATAGCTGTTTGGGTGATCGTTGATGATGGCTTCAAAAGCAGCCTGTTGACCCATCCATTTATGGGCAAAGCCGTGCAAAGAGTAACAGCTCCTGCTCCTGTTAATGGCTTTACCTGGTGGAGAGCATCATAGGTCACTAACAATAGCTTCTCCATGTGAATGTATCAGTTTTCTTCTCTCTACAGTTAGAACTAACAACCTAGGGCAACTTTTGTTTTATCCTGATCTTTCCAAGCGCCCAGACAAAGCTGTCTTCAGTGCTGCTCACATCTACCTGGAAAGGTAACCCTTCCCGTCTTAGGCCCAGTGCTTTTACTTGTGCAGCTAGCCCCTTTGTTTTCTCAAAAGCTTGCAACTATTCATTACTCCAACCTCAAGAGGCACCCTTTTTTACGTGGCCTCTAGCACTGGACCAAGTGAGAAATAAATGCTTTCCAATGCCCCAAAAGACTCATGAAGGCTTGCATTTCCTTTAGTGTCCTAGAGGTGGGATAAATTGTATCTTATTAACTATGGCTTCAGGCAACACATGGGTCTTACACGACCACATGACCCCCAGGAATTTTACTGATGTTTCCAGCCCCTGCATGACACATCCTCTCCTCTGTAGGTAGATGATTAGGGCATCTAGACACTCCTGTAACAGCAGCTAACATGGTGTCATCAATGTAATGAAACCAACCAAGAGGAGCAGTGAAGGGGAAAAGATTCAGATTTCTAGCAACCATACCACGCAAAATAGTGGAACGAGGTAAATATTCATGGGAGAGCTCTTAAAATGTTCATTTCTGCCCCTCCCAGATGAAAACAAACTGGTATTGAGTGGTGAGGCTATAGGGATGCTAAAGAGCACATTGGCCAGGTCTAACACAGGCCAGGTCTCTACTAAGGTTTTCTAACAAAGAAGTTATGCTCAGCACTGCAGCATGTATAGGAGGAATCATTTTGTAAAGTTCCCTATAGTCCACAGTTATACACCAGGACCCACCTGGTTTCTTCACAGGTCACACAGGGCTATTAAAAGCCCTGTGGACTTCCTGGAGAATACCTACTCTTTTTAATTCCAAAATAGTTTCACTAATTTCCTTTTGTCCTCTGGTAAACTTATATTTTTTGATGTCTACCACTCCTTGAGGTGTGGTCAGGGTCACTGTATTCCCCCTCAGGACTGTCTTCACCACCCTTATTTGCACACAGAATTCTCCCACAGGTATGGTCAAAGTAGTCCCATTAGGACATCCATTTCAGAGGGTGATACTGTTGCTCTGGCTTCAGATCTCTCCAAAGACTACCCAAAACCTCATTTGGTTTCTTAACTATCTTGTGCACTGCTGCTCTGGCAGCCACTAAATCTACCCACATCTGCCTTTGTGTCACTTTCAAGGGGCCCTTGGATGGTTGTCTCTCAGGTTTCTCCATCTTTCTTTTCTCTTTTCCTACAGCTCACACCCTTCCTTCCTAGCCTTCCCTGTTTCACCCTAATCAACTATGGCTTGTCCCATCTGGTATACTGTCTTGCCCAATAAAGGACTAACAATATGTTTCATTCCTGTAGTAAAAACTGTATTGTGTGGGCCCCAGAAGTGCTTGGCATGAATGGTGTGGTGTATACCCAACTCCGAAATTAACTACTATAACTGCTGTACAAAAGAGTACTTCATGATCTTGCCAGTAAAATCCCCATTATTTGGTCACACCCTTCTGTAACATCAGATGATCCAGTCTGTGAGGGTGTGTATGCCCTCTGTGTTCCAAGCTGCTGGCAAACACTGCCAATGGGGAGGGTGATTATGCTGCTCGTTTTCTCCATTTCAGCTCCATTTAAAGAGACACTGTCTCCCTCAATATCCCACAGATAGAGTAACCAAGCTGCAATAGTTTCCTTCTAGAATTTCCCACACAAAGCAATCAGCTCAGTAGGGGTGTATTCCTGCATTGCCATGGAACTGGCTGGTGGGATTTTGTGTCTGGGGTAATTGAGTTCTCAGGTAGCTTTCGTCTTATGAGTAAAGGGCAGCCATGCCCAGGGGGCCACTGCGCACTGTCAGACTCCTCCTCCACTATTAATTGCACATCTGATTCACTACTCAATCTGCTCTCCCATGGATTCTACATTTTTGAATCTCAATCACCTTCTATCAACACTGCCCTAAACCTTCCCTTAGCACTTTTCTTTCTCCATATTTACAAACATGTGGGCGAGCATCTTTAATTGCTCATTCTGCTGTCACACGCACCTACTTAAGATGTCAGTCATTGCCACACAGGACTGGTGTACTTCTCTTTCTAACTGCAGATCTTCCTATAGGGCTCTTACATGCACTTCAGCAGCTAGCTGGGCCTCAGTAGCCAGCTGAACAGCCCAGAGCAGTGGACATCTCACAGCCGCTGTTACTCTCCAGCTTCCTTTCCACATTTATGAAGGCATGCATCTTTCCACAACCATGCTATGCTGCTTGGCATTTTGGGGGCATCCCCAAATTCATGCAGCAGACTGCACACATCGATCGGAAAAGTCAGCTCTCCTCACATGGAGGTCATTGGCCAACCCAGGGTTTTCCCTGCAGATGCCTTGCTCCCACTCACCATTTCTTTAGTCTCATCAATTGTTCAGGAATGGGCCAGTAAGTTGAAATTTGCCTCCAAAATCTGAGGGTGTCAAGAGACCAAGCCCTGGTGGCACAGTGGTTAAGAGCTATGGCTGCTAACCAAAAAGCTGGCAATTTGAATCCACCAGCTGCACCTTGGAAACTCTATGGGGAAGTTCTACTCTGTCTTATAGGGTCACTATGAGTTGGAATCAACTGGGTGGCAATGGATTTTGTTTATTTAAGAGATCAAAGAAAGAGGTGGGCAACTCTAGTGTGGCAGTGAAGGAATCTTTATTAGGGAGACTTACATACTAGGCAATGGTCCCTGGTGGCCGAAGGACCAGAACAGATCTCTGCATCCAACAGTAGGGGGAATGGAGGTTTTATAGTAGTCAAGGACAAAGGTGGCTACATACCAGGGAGTTACATAAGACTGCCTCAGCAAGGTCACATAACAGGCAATTGGAAAACAGTAGTGAAGTAACAGAAATAGCAGTGAACTAACAGAAAGTGTGAGGTCAGTCATGTTTGGCCTTACAAAATCTGTTTTCCCCTTCAGGGGCCCAGGTGGGTCTTAACAGCTTGTTTGACTGGCTACCACTACCAGCTATTCTGATCAGGGACACAACAGAAGGTCTCAGATAGAATGTGAAAAAAACATAGAACAAAACTCAAATTCATAAAAGGAGACCAGACTTAATGGACTGATAGAAGCTAGAGGAATCCCTGAAACTGCTACCCTAGGATACCCTTTTAATATGGAACTGAAGCCACTCTTGAAGGTCACCTTTCAGCCAAATCATAGATTGGCCTGTAAAATAACCAACAACACTTGTTAGGAGTGTGCTTCTTTAAACAATCAATTATATAAGCAAAATGGTCAGCATTTACAAAAAAGAGAGATGAGAAGGCAAGGAAGAACAGGGAAACTGGATGGATGGAATCTGGGCAGGCAGGGTGAAAATAGTGAAAGTGCTGACACATTAGGTGATTATAACCTATATCACAGAAAAAAAAAATTGTGTATGAATTGTTTAATGGGAACCTAATTTGCTGTGTAAACTTTCACTTGAAACACAATAAACAATTAAAAAAAAACATAACGGTTGAGTTAAAACATTCCAACAAGACAAACAGAGGCTGTGAGAGCCTATATACACCAGACCAGCTGTACAATAAATACTAATGGGGATCCTTCAGATGGAAGAGATGTACATAAAAAGAAAGATCTCCAGAAAAGAGAGACAAATATGAGAACCAGTAACAAGGTGTTCATAATTTTAATTGTTTTGTCCTTCATTCTTTTTAGTGACAAATGTATTAAAAACAAGGATAAAATTATGTTACAGGACACATGAAATACAAAGATGTAATTGGTAATACTAACAACAGAACAGGAGGGGTGAAGAATAGTATAGGTATAGAATTTCTTGTATGTTACTGAAGTTATGTTGGCATCAAATTACCTTATGATGTTATAAATGAAAGACATCAAGTGTAATATTCATGGTAGCCACTAAGAAAATATCTTTAAAAAATAAACAAAAGAAAAGCAAGCAGTATTAGAGAAAATAGGTAAGGCTTAATGAGCACAAAATGCAAATAACAAAACGGCAGATATAAGATTTTCTTATTGGTAATTACAGTGAGTGTAAGTAGACTAAATGCTTCAATCAAAAGGCAGAGAGTGGTAAAATAAATGAAAAATACAATCTGACTATATGCTGTTTACAAGAGACACACCTAGACCCAAGGATATAAATAGGTTGAAAATAAAAGGATGGGAAAATATTCCATGCAAATAACCAAAAGAGAGCTGGGACTGTTATCTTAATATCAGAAAAAGTAGACCTTAAGACAAAGTCTGTTAGAAGAGATAAAGTTGGACATTTTACAGTGATAAAAGAGAAAAGTCATCAAGAAGATTTAACGATCATAAATATATATGCAGCCAGCACTGGAGCATCTAAATATATGAAGTGAACACTGATAAAATTGAAGGGAGAGCTAGAAAACACTACAATGACAGTTGAAAACTACACTGCTTTCAATATTGGACAGAACATCTAGAAAAAAGATTAACAGGGAAACAGAGGACATGAATGACACTATAAATTAACAAGACCTAATAAATACATATATAGAGTACTTCACTCAACAACAGCACCATATACATTCTACTCCAGTGCTCATGCATCATTCTCCAGGACAGCCTACATGTTAGATCATACAGAAGGTCTTAAAAAATTTAAAAAGATTAGAATCATAATTAGTATTTTCCCTGACCACAATAGTATGACAAAAAGAAATGACACAATGGGATGGCCATAGTCACAAAAAAAAAAAAGGAAATTATGCAAACATATGGAAATTAGCAATACACTATTAAACTACCAAATAGGTCAAGGAAGAAATCAAATCAAAAGGGAAATGACAAATTATTTAGATTCAAATAAAAATGAAGGCAGAAGATACCAAAACTTATGGAATGCAGTGAAGGCAGTACTCAGAGGGAAACTTATAAGAGAGGGAAACTTATAAGAATAAACGTCTAAATAGGAAAGAATAAATATCTCAAATCAATAGTCTAACTCTGCATCTAGAGGAACTAGAAAAAGAAGAGCAAACCAAGCCTAAAGAAGAAGGGAAACAACAAAATTCAGAGCAGAAATACGTGAAATCAAACTGAGAAAAACAAGAATCGACAAAATCTGAAGTTGAAAAACATTAGCTAGACTGACAAAGAAAAAAAAAAGGATGCAAGTAACCAAAATAAGAAATCAAAAGGCAGACAGTACAACAGGCTCAATAGAAATAAAAATAATTACAACAGAATACTGTGAACAATTACACACCAACAAATTGGATAATTTAGATAGACTAAAGAAAATAGATTAAAGAAATGATATAAAATTACAGCAGAAATCAATGAAATTGAATACAGAAAAACAGTAGAGAAGAATCAATGAAACTAAATACTAATTTTTGGAAGACATCAATAAACATTGATAAAATTTTAGCCAAGCTAATGTTTTTTTTTAATGAACAAAAAAAGAGAGAAGACACACATTATTAATATAAGAAATCAAAGAAGGACCAATCTTCTTTGATGGCTATTAAAGGATAATAAAAGAATATTATAAGCAACTCTATCATCACAAATTTGATAACTTAGATAAAATGGACCCGGAAAAACACAGTCTTCCAAAATTTATGCAAAGGGAAATAGATTATCTGAATAGGTAATTTGAATATCAAAAATACAAATTGAATCAATAATTAATAATCTTCCAAATCAGAAAGCCCCAGGCCCAGATACCTTCACTGGTGAATTTCATAAAATAATAAAGGAAGAAACGATACTAATGCTCTACAATCTCTTCCAGAAAGTAGAAGAGTGAACATTCCTAACTCATTCTTTGAGGCCGGCATTACTCTAATACTAAAACGAGGTAAAGACATTACAAGAAAATCAAAAAATCATTCATAAACATGGCTTCAAAAATCCTCAATAAAATATTTGCAAATCCATTTCAACAATATATAAGAAGAATTATACACCACAATCAAATGGAATTTATTCCAGGTATACAAGGCTGGTTAAATACACCCTCTCCTCACTTATCAATATGGTTAGATTCCAAAGATCAGGTCATTATGAGAAAACTGGTATTAAGTGAAAATGGAGAATGATCACATCAGATCACAAAATGGAGGACGACTACAGCATTACATCACTTTCAAATTATATTATTACAAAACTGCCAAACCACTGAAAATCATCGTCCAGTCAAATTGACACGTAACCTTAATCATCACAGCCAGTGTCACTCTTGCCTCGCAACTTGGCATTCATTACTGCCAGATGTACATTTTCAATGTGCAAAATAGTCAGTTGGTTGATTTTTTACTATTGTTGAAAATGTGAAACGTTAGATAACGAGACAGTCAGTGATTAGGGCAAGATGTATTTGAAAATCAATTAATGTAATTCATCAATCAATAGGCTAAGGAAGGAAAATCGTATGATTATATTAATAAATGATTAAAAAATAAAACCGGGGGGCGGAGCCAAGATGGCAGACTAGGCAGACGCTACCTCGGATCCCTCTTACAACAAAGACACGGAAAAACAAGTGAATCGATCACACACATAACAATCTACGAACCCTGAACAACAAACACAGATTTAGAGACGGAGAACGAACTAATACGGGGAAGCAGCGATTGTTTCCAGAGCCTGGAGCCAGCGTACCAGTCAGGTACGGCACAAGCACAGCGACCTGCTCCACCCTCCTGAACTAACCCCGGGAGGGGGACCAGCCGGTTTCACGGGCGGCGTGGGACGCAGCCGGTAGGAGAAGTCCCCGGGAGGCAGTGACTGGTCTTGGAGCAGAAAGAGCAGCATCCGAGCCGGGGAACCGTCCCGCAGGGATTTGGACTGGACGCAGGTACGGCATAAACATGGAGAGTTGCTCCACCCCCCTGAACTAACCCCGGGAAGGGGACCAGCCAGGTCGCACGGGCGGCGTGGGACGCAGCCGGTAGGAGAAGTCCCCGGGAGGCAGTGACTGGTATTGGAGCGGGGAGAACAGCGTCCCAGCCGGGACACTCGGTCACGGCACAAGCACGGGGACCTGCTCCACCCATCTGAACTAACCCTGGGAGAGGCCCAACTGGTTCTCGGAGGCGGCACGGCCACGCGGCTGGAGGGACGAGAAGTCCCCGGGAGGCAGCGACTGATTTTGGAGTCGAGAGTGCACTGTCCCAGTAGGGGAGCCTTGACGCTGGGCGTGGGGCTGGAAGCGGAGGATCTGACCGTGACTCCAGCGGGCCAGACCCCCCGGGGGCAATCTCCACACAGCCAGCACACATAGGTGACGCGCCCACGGGAATCTCAGATATAATAGTCATTCCAAGCAAGACAAGCAACTCTGGCTATATTCTGAGGTGCTACTCTCCTATCTCTCTGTTCCCTCCCCCACCCTCCCCAGGCGGCTTCATTAACATCTGAATAGCCTGAGCCAGAGGGAGAACTCTGATAGGAATCTGACTGCATTTTTTTTTTTAGCGGATTTTCTGGAAAAACTAGTTTCCCAGTGATGGCTCGGAGACAACAATCTATATCAAACCACTTAAAGAAACAGACCGTGACAGCTTCTCCAACCCCCCAAACAAAAGAATCAAAACACTTTCCCAAATGAAGATACAATCTTGGAATTATCAGATACAGAATATAAAAAACTAATTTACAGAATGCTTAATGATATCACAAATGAAATTAGGATAACTGCAGAAAAAGCCAAGGAACACACTGATAAAACTGTTGAAGAACTCAAAAAGATTATTCAAGAACATACTGGAAAAATTAATAAGTTGCAAGAATCCATAGAGAGACAACATGTAGAAATCCAAAAGATTAACAATAAAATAACAGAATTAGACAACGCACTAGGAAGTCAGAGGAACAGACCCGAGCAATTAGAATGCAGACTGGGACATCTGGAGGACCAGGGAATCAACACCAACATAGCTGAAAAAAAAATCGGATAAAAGAATTAAAAAAAAATGAAGAAACCCTAAGAATTATGTGGGACTCTATCAAGAAGGATAACCTGTGGGTGATTGGAGTCCCAGAACAGGGAGGGGGGACAGAAAACACAGAGAAAATAGTTGAAGAATTCCTGACAGAAAACTTCCCTGACATCATGAAAGACGAAAGGATAGCTATCCAAGATGCCCATCGAACCCCATTTAAGATTGATGCAAAAAGAAAAACACCAAGACATATTATCATCAAACTCACCAAAACCAAAGATAAACAGAAAATTTTAAAAGCAGCCAGGGAGAAAAGAAAGGTTTCCTTCAAGGGAGAATCAATAAGAATATGTTCTGACTACTCAGCAGAAACCATGCAGGCAAGAAGGGAATGGGACGACATATACAGAACACTGAAGGAGAAAAACTGCCAGCCAAGGATCATATATCCAGCAAAACTCTCTCTGAAATATGAAGGCGAAATTAAGATATTTACAGACAAACACTAGTTTCGAGAATTTGCAAAAACCAAACCAAAGCTACAAAAAATAATAAAGGATATTGTTTGGTCAGAGAACCAATAATTTCAGATATCAGCACAACACAAGGTCACAAAACAGAACGTCCTGATATCAACTCAAATAGGAAAATCACAAAAACAAACAAATTAAGATTAATTAAAAAAAAAAAAACACATAACAGGGAATCATGGAAGTCAATAGGTAAAAGATCACAATAATCAAAAAGAGGGACTAAATACAGGAGGCATTGAACTGCCATATGGAGAGTGATACAAGGCGATATAGAACAATACAAGTTAGGTTTTTACTTAGAAAAATAGGGGTAAATAATAAGGTAACCACAAAAAGGTATAACAATTCTATAACTCAAGATAAAAACCAAGAAAAACGTAACGACTCAACTAACATAAAGTCAAGCACCATGAAAATGAGGATCTCACAATTTACTAAGAAAAACGCCTCAGCACAAAAAAGTATGTGGAAAAATGAAATTGCCAACAACACACATAAAAAGACATCAAAATGACAGCACTAAAAACTTATTTATCTATAATTACCCTGAATGTAAATGGACTAAATGCACCAATAAAGAGACAGAGAGTCACAGACTGGATAAAGAAACACTATCCATCTATATGCTGCCTACAAGAGACACACCTTAGACTTAGAGACACAAACAAACTAAAACTCAAAGGATGGAAAAAAGTATATCAAGCAAACAATAAGCAAAAAAGAAGAGGAGTAGTAATATTAATTTCTGACAAAATAGACTTTAGACTTAAATCCACCACAAAGGATAAAGAAGGACACTATATAATGATAAAAGGGACAATTGAGCAGGAAGACATAACCATATTAAATATTTACGCACCCAATGACAGGGCTGCAAGATACATAAATCAAATTTTAACAGAATTGAAAAGCGAGATAGATACCTCCACATTTATAGTAGGAGACTTCAACACACCACTTTCGGAGAAGGACAGGACATCCAGTAAGAAGCTCAACAGAGACACGGAAGATCTAATTACAACAATCAACCAACTTGACCTCATTGACTTATACAGAACTCTCCACCCAACTGCTGCAAAATATACTTTTTTTTCCAGCACACATGGAACATTCTCTAGAATAGACCACATATTAGGTCATAAAACAAACCTTTGCAGAGTCCAAAACATCGAAATATTACAAAGCATCTTCTCAGACCACAATGCAATAAAACTAGAGATCAATAACAGAAAAACGAGGGAAAAGAAATCAAATACTTGGAAAATGAACAATACCCTCCTGAAAAAAGACTGGGTTATAGAAGACATCAAGGAGGGAATAAGGAAATTCTTAGAAAGCAACGAGAATGAAAATACTTCCTATCAAAACCTCTGGGACACAGCAAAAGCAGTGCTCAGAGGCCAATTTATATCGATAAATGCACACATACAAAAAGAAGAAAGAGCCAAAATCAGAGAACTGTCCCGACAACTTGAACAAATAGAAAGTGAGCAACAAAAGAATCCATCAGGCACCAGAAGAAAACAAATAATAAAAATGAGAGCTGAACTAAATGAATTAGAGAACAGAAAAACAATTGAAAGAATTAACAAAGCCAAAAGCTGGTTCTTTGAAAAAATTAACAAAATTGATAAACCATTGGCTAGACTGACTAAAGAAATACAGGAAAGGAAACAAATAACCCGAATAAGAAACGAGAAGGACCACATCACAACAGAACCAAATGAAATTAAAAGAATCATTTCAGATTATTATGAAAAATTGTACTCTAACAAATTTGAAAACCTAGAAGAAATGGATGAATTCCTGGAAAAACACTACCTACCTAAACTAACACATTCAGAAGTAGAACAACTAAATAGACCCATAACAAAAAAAGAGATTGAAACGGTAATCAAAAAACTCCCAACAAAAAAAAGCCCTGGCCCGGATGGCTTCACTGCACAGTTCTACCAAACTTTCAGAGACGAGTTAACACCACTACTACTAAAGGTATTCCAAAGCATAGAAAATGACGGAATACTACCCAACTCATTCTATGAAGCCACCATCTCCCTGACACTAAAACCAGGTAAAGACATTACAAAAAAAGAAAATTATAGACCTATATCCCTCATGAACATTGATGCAAAAATCCTCAACAAAATTCTAGACAATGGAACCCAACAACACATCAAAAAAATAATTCACCCTGATCAAGTGGGATTTATACCAGGTATGCAAGGCTGGTTTAATATCAGAAAAACCATTAATGTAATCCATCACATAAATAAAACAAAAGACAAAAACCACATGATCTTATCAATTGATGCAGAAAAGGCATTTGACAAAGTCCAACACCCATTCATGATAAAAACTCTTACCAAAATAGGAATTGAAGGAAAATTCCTCAACTTAATAAAGGGCATCTATGCAAAGCCAACAGCCAATATCACTCTAAATGGAGAGAACCTGAAAGCATTTCCCTTGAGAACGGGAACCAGACAAGGATGCCCTTTATCACCGCTCTTATTCAACATCGTGTTGGAAGTCTTAGCCAGGGCAATTAGGCTAGACAAAGAAATAAAAGGTATCCGGATTGGCAAGGAAGAAGTAAAATTATCACTATTTGCAGATGACATGATTATATACACAGAAAACCCTAAGGAATCCTCCAGAAAACTACTGAAACTAATAGAAGAGTTTGGCAGAGTCTCAGGTTATAAAATAAACATACAAGAATCACTTGGATTCCTCTACATCAACAAAAAGAACACCGAAGAGGAAATAACCAAATCAATACCATTCACAGTAGCCCCCAAGAAGATAAGATACTTAGGAATAAATCTTACCAAAGATGTAAGAGACCTATACAAAGAAAACTACAAAGCTCTACTGCAAGAAATTCAAAAGGACATACTTAAGTGGAAAAACATACCTTGCTCATGGATAGGAAGACTTAACATAGTAAAAATGTCTATTCTACCAAAAGCCATCTATACATTTAACGCACTTCCGATCCAAATTCCAATGTCATATTTTAAGGGGATAGAGAAACAAATCACCAATTTCATATGGAAGGGAAAGAAGCCCCGGATAAGCAAAGCACTACTGAAAAAGAAGAAGAAAGTGGGAGGCCTCACCTTACCCGACTTCAGAACCTATTATACACCCACAGTAGTCAAAACAGCCTGGTGTTGGTACAACAACAGACACATAGACCAATGGAACAGAATTGAGAACCCAGACATAGATCCATCCACGTATGAGCAGCTGATATTTGACAAAGGACCAGTGTCAATTAACTGGGGAAAAGATAGCCTCTTTAACAAATGGTGCTGGCATAACTGGATATCCATTTGCAAAAAAATGAAACAGGACCCATACCTCACACCATGCACAAAAACTAACTCCAAGTGGGTCAAAGACCTAAACATAAAGACTAAAACGATAAAGATCATGGAAGAAAAAATTGGGACAACCCTAGGAGCCCTAATACAAGGTATAAACAGAATACAAAACATTACCAAAAATGATGAAGAGAAACCCGATAACTGGGAGCTCCTAAAAATCAACCACCTATGCTCATCTAGAGACTTCACCAAAAGAGTAAAAAGACCACCTACAGACTGGGAAAGAATTTTCAGCTATGACATCTCCGACCAGCGCCTGATCTCTAAAATCTACATGATTCTGTCAAAACTCAACCACAAAAAGACAAACAACCCAATCAAGAAGTGGGCAAAGGATATGAACACATATTTCACTAAGGAAGATATTCAGGCAGCCAACAGATACATGAGAAAATGCTCTTGATCATTAGCCATTAGAGAAATGCAAATTAAAACTACGATGAGATTCCATCTCACACCAGCAAGGCTGGCATTAATCCAAAAAACACAAAATAATAAATGTTGGAGAGGCTGTGGAGAGATTGGAACTCTCATACACTGCTGGTGGGAATGTAAAATGGTACAACCACTTTGGAAATCTATCTGGCGTTATCTTAAACAGTTAGAAATAGAACTACCATACAAACCAGAAATCCCACTCCTAGGAATATACCCTAGAGATACAAGAGCCTTCATACAAACAGATATATGCACACCCATGTTTATTGCAGCTCTGTTTACAATAGCAAGAAGTTGGAAGCAACCAAGGTGTCCATCAACGGATGAATGGGTAAATAAATTGTGGTATATTCACACAATGGAATACTACGCATCGATAAAGAACAGTGACGAATCTCTGAAACATTTCATAACATGGAGGAACCTGGAAGGCATTATGCTGAGCGAAATGAGTCAGAGGCAAAAGGACAAATATTGTATAAGACCACTATTATAAGATCTTGAGAAATATTACAAACTGAGGAGAACACATACTTCTGTGGTTACGAGGGGGGGAGGGAGGGAGGGAGGGAGAGGGTTTTTTATTGATTAATTAGTAGATAAGAACTGCTTTAGGTGAAGGGAAAGACAACACTCAATACATGGAAGGTCAGCTCAGTTGGACTGGACCAAAAGCAAAGAAGTTTCCGGGATAAAATGAATGCTTCAAAGGTCAGCGGAGCAAGCGCGGGGGTCTGGGGAACATGGTTTGCGGGGACTTCTAAGTCAATTGGCAAAATAATTCTATTATGAAATCATTCTGCATCCCACTTTGAAATGTGGCGTCTGGGGTCTTAAATGCTAACAAGCGGCCATCTAAGATGCAGCAATTGGTCTCAACCCACCTGGAGCAAAGGAAAATGAAGAACACCAAGGCCACACGACAACTAAGAGCCCAAGAGACAGAAAGGGCCACATGAACCAGAGACCTACATCATCCTGAGACCAGAAGAAGTAGATGGTGCCCGGCCACATCCGATGACTGCCGTGACAGGAAGCACAGCAGAGGACCCCTGAGGGAGCAGGAGATCAGTGGGATGCAGACCCCAAATTCTCATAAAAAGACCAAACTGAATGGTCTGACTGAGACTGGAGGAATCCCGGCGGCCATGCTCCCCAGACCTTCTGTTGACACAGGACAGGAACCATCCCCGAAGACAACTCATCAGACATGAAAGGGACTGGTCAGCGGGTGGGAGAGAGACGCTGATGAAGAGTGAGCTAATTATATCAGGTGGACACTTGAGATTGTGTTGGCAACTCTTGTCTGGAGGGGGGATGGGAGGATAGAGAGAGAGGGAAGCAGGCAAAATTGTCAAGAAAGGAGAGACTGAAAGGGCTGACTCAAGAGGGGGAGAGTAAGTGGGAGTAGGGAGTGAGATGTATGTAAACTTATATGTGACAGACTGATTGGATTTGTAAACGTTCACTTGAAGTTTAATAAAAGTTATTAAAAAATAAATAAATAAAACAGAACTCTCAGCAAATGGGGCCCTTGTGGCACAGTGGTTAAAAGCTTGGCTGCTAACCAAAAGGTCAGCAGTTCGAATTCACCAGCGCTTCTTGGAAACCCTATAGGGCCACTTCTACTCTGTCCTATAGGATCACCGTATGTTGGAATCAACAATGGGTTTGATTTTTGGTCCTCAGCAAATAGGAATGGAGGGAAATTTTCTTAACTTAATAAAGAACTTTTACAAAAAACATAATACTTAATGGTGAGAAGTCAGATGCTCTCCCCCAGAATATTGGTAACAAGGCAAGGATGTCCCTTTCCAGTTCTTTTAACTAACACCATGCTGGAAGTCATAGCTAATGCAATAAGAAAAAGCAGATAAAATGTATACAGATCGAGAAGGAAAAAATAAAATGGTCTTTGTAGACAGTGATAGTTAATGTAAAAAAAAAAAAAAAGTCCAAAGAATCAACACCATCACAAAAACTTCTGAAACTAAAAAGTGATTACAGCAAGGTTGCAGAATACAAATTCAATTTCTTACCTATATACCAGCAATGAATGGTTGGAATTTGAAATTAAAAGTGTTTACATTAGTGATCCCACCACAAAAAAAAAAAGTAGTACTTCGGAATACATTTAACAAAATATGTACAACAGATACATGAGGAAATCTACAAAACTCTGATGAAAGAAATCAAAGATCTAAATAAAATGGAGAGCAATATTCCATATGCATAAATTGGAACTCAATATTGTTAAGATTACTCTTTTTCCCAAATTGCTCTATAGATTCAATTTAATTCCTATCAAAAGCCCAGGATATTATTTATGTGAAGACTGACAAACTGATTCTAACATTTATATGGAAAGGCAAAAGACCCAGCGTGGTCAAAACAATACTGAAGAAGAGCAAAATGATAAAGCTGACACAATCTAACGTCAAGATTTACTATAAAGCTACAATAAACAATATGTGGTATTGACAAAAGAATAGACAAGGAGGTCAGGGTACAAGAAGAGAGAGCTTAGAAAAATATATATGTATGTAAATATATGTGTATATACACACACACATAATAAAATATATATGAAAGTTGGACTTCACTAAAACGAAAAAAAAACTGCTCTCTGAAAATCACTGTTAAGAGAATGAAAAGACAAGCCACACATTAGGGGAAAATAGTTGCAAAACACATATCTGGTCAAAGAACTTGTATTGAAAATATACAAAGATCTTAAAACTCAACAATTCAAAAACAAACAACCCAATTAAAAAAAAATGGGCAAAAGATCTGAATGGACACCATGCCAAAGAATATATACAGATGACATATAAATGTATAAAAAGATTCTTAACATCATATGCCATTAAGAAATTGAAAATGAAGGCAGCAATGGGCTAACCTACATGACATACAATGGCTAAAATTACAACCCCTGACGACACCAAGACGTTGAGTATGTGGAGCAACAGAAACTTTCATTCATTGCTGATGCAAGTGAAGAATTCATTTGCTGCTTTTGAATAAAGTTTGATAGTTTCTTTCAAAGCTAAATATAGTCATACCATACAATCCAGCAATCATGGTTCCAGGTATTTACCCTTGAAATGATTCAAAAACACCTAACCGCACAAGAACTTGTAACAAATGTTTTTTGCAACTTTATTCATAGTTTCCCCGAAATGGAAGCACCTAAGATGTTTTTCAAAAGGTCAATGGATAAACAAACTGTGGTAAATGTATACAATGCAATATTTTTCAGCGATAATAAAGAATGGGGCATGAAGCCACAAAAGAAAATGGAGAAACCTGAACTGCATATTGCTAAGTGAAAGAAACAAGCCTGAAAAAGCTATATACTGTAAGATTCCAATGATATGACAATCTGGAAAAAGCAAAACTATAGAGAGAATGGAAAGATGATCGATTGGCAGGGGTTTAGGAGGAAAGGATAAGGGATGATTAGGTGGAGCACAGGAAATTTTTAGGGCAGTGAAACTATTCTGTATGATACTGTAAAGGTGGATGTATGACTTTATGCATTTGTCAAGACACATAGGTCTGAACAAGCAGGGAATCCTAATTTCAAAGTGAGTTTAGTTAACAATAATATCTCAGTAATGGTTCATCAATTGTAACAAAGATACCATGCTAATGCAAGATATTACTAATAGAGGAAACTGTTAATAGGGGATAATGGGGTGAAATGGGGACTCTGTATTATCTGCTCAATTTTTTATACTCCAGTCTTTTTTGAGCAGGGTATTATTCAGTTTCCAAGTGTTTGATTTCTTTTCCCTGCTTTTTCTGTTATTGATTTCCACTTTTATGGCCTTATGGTCAGAGAAGATGCTTTGTAGTATTTCAATGTTTTGGATTCTGCTAAGGCTCGCTTTATTACCTAATATGTGGTCTATTCTAGAGAATGTTCCATGTGCACTAGAAAAGAAAGAATACCTGGTTGCTGTTGGATGGAGTGTTCTGTATATGTCTGTGAGGTCAAGTTGGTTGATTGCGGCATTTACATCTTCTGTGTCTTTATTGAGCTTCTTTCTGTCCTTCACCGAAAGTGGTGTGTTGAAGTCTCCTACTATTCTTGTGGAGCTATCTCACTTCTCAGAGAAATGCTGATAGTTTGTTTTATGTATCTTGCAGCCCTGTCATTTGGTGCATAAATATTTAATATGGTTGTATCTTCTTGGTATATTGTCCCTTTAATCATTATATAGTGTCTTTCCTTACCCTTTATGATGGATTTAACTTTAAAGTTTATTTGTCAGAAATGAATATTTTACTCCTGCTCTTTTTTGCTTATGGTTTGCTTGATATATTTTTTTCCATCCTTTGAGTTTTAGTTTGTGTCTCTAAGGTGTGTCTCTTGTAGGCAGCATATAGACGGATTGTATTTTTTAATCCATTCTGCCACTCTCTGTCTCTTTATTGGTGCATATAGTCCATTTACATTCAGCATAATTATGGATAGGTATGAATTTTTTTTTATGAATTTAGTGCTATCATTTTGATGTCTTTTTTGTGTGTTGTTGACAGTTACTTTTTCCCACTTAATTTTATGTGCAGAGTAGATTATCTTTATATATTGTCCTTTCCTGGTATTTGTTGTTGTTGATTTTGTTTCTGCTGAGTCTGTATTTTTCCCTTGTATTTTATTTTGATGAGTAGGATAGTTTGTCTCTTTTGTGGTTACCTTATTATTTGCCCCTATTTTTCTGAATCTTAAGCTAACTTTTATTTTCTGTATCACCGTATCTTCCTCTCCATATGGAAGGTGAATGATTACATTTCTTAGTCCCTCTTTATTATTTTAATGTTGTTTTCTTTTACATAATAACATTGCTGTTACCCTGTTTTGAGCTTTTTTTATTATTATTCTTGCTTTGTTTTTTTGGATTTCCCTGTCTGGGTTGACTTCTGGTTGCTCTACACAGTGTTCTAGTCTTGGGTTGATATATTATTGATTTTCTAACCAAAGAACTCCCTTTAGTATTTCTTGTAGTTTTGGCTTGGTTTGTACAAATTCCCTAAATTTCTGTTTATCTGGAAATGTCTTAATTTCACCTTCATATTTAAGAGACAGTTTTGCCGGATATATGATTCTTGGAGGGCAATGTTTTTCCCTCAGTTTTTTAAATAAGTCATCCCGCTACCTTCTTGCCTTCGTGGTTTCTGCCAAGTAATCCAAGCTTATTCTTACTGGCTCTCCTTTGTAGGTGACTTTTCATTTATCCCTCGCTGCTCTTAAAATTCTCTCTTTATCTTTGGTTTTGGGAAGCTTGATTATAATATATCTTGGTGACTTTCTTTTAACATCTACCTTATGTGGAGTTCGATGAGCATCTTGGATAGATAACTTCTCATCTTTCACGATATCAGGGAAGTTTTCTGCCAACAAATCTTCAACAACTCTCTCAGTATTTTCTGTTATCCCTCCCTGTTCTGGTACTCCAATCACTTGTAGGTTATTTCTCTTGATAGAGTCCCACATGATTCTTAAGGGTTCTTCATTTTTTTAATTCTTTTTTCTGACTTTTATTCAAATATATTAGTGCCAGGTGCTTTATCTTCAAGTTCAGAAATTCTAGCTTCTACTTGCTTAATTCTGCTTCTCTGACTTTCTACTGAGTTGTCTACTCCTGTAATTATATTGTTAATCTTCTGAATTTCTGATTTCTGTCTGTCTAAGGATTTTTCCAGCTTATTAAATTTTTCATTATGTTTCTGAATAATCTTTCTAATTTCCTCAATTGCTTTATCCGTGTGTTCCTTGGCTTTTTCTGCATATTGCCTCATTTCCTTCCAGATGTCTTGAAGGGTTCTGTATATTAATCTTTTGTATTCTGCCTCTGGTAATTCCAGGAATGCACTTTCATCTAGAAGATCCCTAGATTCTTTATTTTGAGAACTTGTTGAGGTGATCATGGTCTGTTTCTTTATGTGATTTGATATTGACTGTTGTCTCTGAGCCATCTATAATTTATTGTATTAGTTCATGCTTGCTTACTGTGTCATAGCTTCTTTCTTTGTTTTATTTTGATATGCCCAAATGGGTTGCTTGGGTGAGCTAGCTTGATTATTTTCACCTTTGGAGATCTGACATCCTGTCCCCAGATGGCTAGAGCTCTTACCAGGTATATCAGTCTAGGAGTCCATTCACTTTTCTTCTTGTATGAATTCAGCTCAGGTTTCCAGGTAGCTGATCATTAAGTGTGTGGTATAGGCTCTGTGTTACAGTCTTAGAGGGGCAGGGATGATTGGTATATGTATCCGTATCTGATAGCAGCAGGGCGTCACACTCTGAACAAGGCAGGGGCTGAGAACCGACCTCCGGGTGTGTCTGAGGAAAGTGCATCCCTGTTCCCGAGAGTGTGCAGGTGGGTGGGTTCTGCAGATGGACCATGGGCATCCAATGTTTTTAGTTGTAAGGACTGGGAGGTACCAGTTATCCTTGAACCCCTGTTGCATGTGGCTGGGTGACCTGAGTGGAGCTACCAGCCCTTAGGCCCCTGATGTGGGTAGGTGAGGACCCTGTTTAATAGGCAAAGAAATGTCAAACATCAAACATCCACCTCTCCACCGCACAGCTGAAATGGTTGGAGTCTGCCAACAAGGGCCTATTTCAGTAGAAATAGGCCCACACAGATCCATGCAGAGGGGAAAGGTGCCGAAAGTCCATGGACCATTTATGGCTGGACAGGAGCCGCTTCTGTCCTAATCTCCCCCGGTTAGTAGAGCTGGCAAATTTTCTTTTCCCCAAATTGCAAATTTTTTCCCTTCTCCAAGGCTGGGAGGATGGCTCTAGGTGCTCAACAGTGCCTGTTTCAGGCCCAGGGAATTCAGCCACTGAGGCCAGTTTGGGGGTGGGAGGGCACGGTAAAATATACACAAGTACTTGTCTTTTGCCGACAGCACCATTCTTCTCTGGTTCTGGAGGTGTGAGTAGGCTGCGTGGCTGGTTGCTTCTCCCTGAGAAAATTGCAGGTGAAGGCTAGTACCAGCCTGCAGCCACCACTCCAGGAATGGTGCCTGAGGGCTCCCCACGATTCAGGTCTGGTAACTCCTCTCCGCTTCTGAACCATTTCTTCCTCCACCTGCCCCGCTGTTCATTTTCTAAGCTTGCCTTTGATACTCAGGGCTCCTAGTTTGTCATAAATACACCTGTTTAACTTGTTTTTTCGTCTTTTTTGTAAAGAGGGCTCGCTGGAAGCATCTGCCTATTCCACCGTCTTGGCTCTGCCTCTGCTAAATTTTTTGTAAACCTAAAACTTTACTAAAATATAAGGTCTATGAATTAAAAACAAAAAACAAAAACCTTTGTTTATATTTTGCCAAATGCAGGCTTAATTTCGTGATATTTTGTCGACCTTAACACCTAATGAGTTTTTAGTCATGCCAAGATCTTTCCATCAATAGAGTTTAAAATGCAATTTTCCTCATTATTTCATCTAGTACTTCAGAGATTTGTTTTGAACTAATTTTTTTTTTTTTGGTTTATTTTTATTTTGTATTTTTACATATATCTTTAAATTACCCAGGAAGCTTCTTTCTTTGCAGAACTTAACCTGATCTTCCCACATTGGTATCTCTTTGGAGCTTCCCCTCTCTATTTAGAGAATTGCCATGGAAAACTCAGCAACAAAAAGTAACAACATGGATGATTGTCAAACACCTTTTGCTAAGTGAAACAGCCAGCCTCGAGGAAAAAAAAAAAAAAAACCCAAAAGAGACTATATATTATTTACTTCCATTTATATGACATTCTGGAAAAGGCAAACTATAGAGACAGAAAACTGGTCAGAGATTGACAGGGCTTATAGTCAAGGAAGAGACTGACTACAGATGTGCAGCATGAAGGAATTTTTTTGGGGTGACACAACTGTTGTGTATCTAGACTGTGACAGTGGTTAAATTACTCCATTACTTTGTAAAAATTCATAGAACTGTACATCAGAAAGTGAATTTTACTGCATACAAATTAAAAAAATAAATGCGTAAAAATGTTTAAATATATTTCTGTGAAAATATCAATAAGTAGCCAAATGGTTTGGAAAACCTGATCAATGAAGTATGTGAAAACACAAAATTTTAAAGTATTAGAAGTAAAGTTGTGGGCATAACTTCAGAAACTAAAACATTCAGAAATCCAGAAAAAAATGGATTATTTTCTATGAAAATACAAATTTAAACATGTGCCTAATAGAAGTTCAGAAAAAGCAAATAAAGTAATTATCATTAAAAAGAAGAGGAAAATTTCATCAGCATCTTTAAAAATAGCTTACTGGCCCAAATTTATGAATGTGGTCTATCATAGTATGAATAGATAATTATCTAATTGGTTTTGGAGATTCAAAAAGGTAGAGAATTTCAAAACAACTCTTTGTATGTAGAAGAACTGTTGATACAGATCTTGTACTGGTAAAGCCCAGAAGACGTTTCTACTTTTGCAGAGGATATATCTTTCCAAATAGTCTCCACATAGATGCTTTGATCTTCTTATTTCTAAGACTATATATGATAGGATTCAGGAAGGGGGGCAAAACAGTATATGCTGTAGCAATCACCAAATCTTGAATAGATGAAGTTTTGTCACTTGGTCCCAAGGCAGCAAAGAGCCCTGTGGTGAGGAAGAGCACGGTGACAATTAGCTGTGGGGAGCAGGTGGAGAAGGCTTTTGCTCGACTCTCTACTGAAGGGATCCTGAACACTGTTGAGAAGATCTGGTAATACGAGATGATCATAAGAACAAAGCATCCCATGACCAAGCATGAGCTCAGTGCCAGAGTCACAAACTCAACAGAGAAAATCTCACAGGAAACGAGGGCCAGCACATGAGGGATGTCACAGAAAAATTGGTGGATTCTGTTGGATCTTGAAATGGGCTCCCAAAACATGTTGCCAGTGTGGACTGCAGCATAAGAAAAACAAATTAGCCAGGCTATGGCTGCCATCTGGTGGCATTTTCCTGATGTCATCATGGCTCCATATTGGAGGGGTTGGCAAATGGCAACGTAGCGGTCATAGGACATGACGGTGAGAAAGGCTAGCTCAGCAGATGCAAAAGCAAAGAAAAAATAGACTTGGGCCACACAGCCAAGAGAAGAGATGGAGTTGTTGTGCACCAGTGAGCTGTGGATGGACTTAGGCACGGTGACTGAGATGTAGCACAAATCCAAAAAGGAGAGGTTCTTCAAGAAGAAGTACATGGGTGTGTGAAGACACTGATCGAGAGTAATGACCATCATAAAGAGAAGATTCCCCAATAGTGTTACCAGGTAAATCAACAGAAAAAGCCCAGCATACAATATCTGGAGCTCCCATATATCAGAAAATCCTGTGAGCAGGAATTCTGTTACTTTTGTGAGATTGTCCATTTGGCAGGGAAATCTGTGTCCTGATTGTTGAAGAAAAAAAAAAAGCGCCAATTAAAATGAGATAAAGAAATCAACAAAACATTTTACTAGCACAATGTTGTTGAAATCATTTTCAGCTTAATTAAATTAGGACTCCACTGTATATCTTCTACACTGCTGAAGCAAATGGGATGGTGGTGAATAGGTTTTATAAGATGGAAGTATTCAGAAAGGGATATTTCGAGGTCTTTTAAAGTTAAATAACTTCAAAGAGTTTCTGACCAGCACTATATATCTACTATGCAGTATTTTTTGAAGTGTGAAGCTAAGAACTTTTTCATCAAATCATCTAGAGTGCTTGATTAAAACATGGAGTCTTAAGTTCCAAGACACATCTACTAAATTAGAACTTGTGGAATGATATCAAGAATTTGCCTTTTATCTAAATTACTGTTTTTTTTTTTAATACAAAAGTTTGGAATTATCACTGGTTACATGTCTTGGTAGCCCCACATAGCTCTCTGCTCAATAACTTTTGTGGTAAGCCACTTTAAAATGTGGACTTACCTATTTAGAGCATGGAAAGAATAAGGGTTATGATTTTAAAATTAATTCTGAATTGTTCTGGACAGCATAAGGATATTTGTTTTGCATAGCTGCACAAGGCACAGCAATAGTCACAATAACACCACAGCTCTTGTGCAGCACCTTCTCCATGTCACACGCTGTTCTCTGCACTGCGCATAGCTTAACTCATCTAATATTCACATTGGCACTATGAGGTAAGACCTGTTCCTATTATTCCCATTTTAGATAGAAATTGAGGCATAAACAAGATGAATTAAATTGTCCAAGGTCACTCAAAATGCACAAGTCTGAGCTGACATTCAAATCACAGCAATTAATCTCCAGGGTCAGTGTTCCCAACCTCTTCATTCTACTATTTTTTTCAATTGGTAGTAATTTTAACCAAAGTAACTTCATGAAAATAAAGGAATATTTTGTATATATTTACTGATGATTGTCATATGTTTGTCTTCAAAAGTAGTGTCTTAATGCTTAAAAACATAGATGCTTGCTTGTCTGCATCAAAGTCTATATGTTAATATCCATAAGTAGTATACTGTGTTCTTCTGAATTGCATGTTAGATTCTTTCTACATGACTCCAAAATATTCAAAACAATTTATTAAGTTGTTCCAAATTAGCAACAGCTTCAAATAAACCATTTAAAACCAGCCTACTGATCATCTCTTTTAAATGAGCCTTGTTTAGTTACCTCATCCCAGTAGTGATTACAAACTATAAAGCACGTAAGTGCTTTGTGACTAGGTGAATATGAAATGTTACTATCATTAATTATAAGAAAGGTAGAGCCTCTGATTTTGTAATAAATTTTGAAGATAATCTTCATGTCAAAGGTTGGAAGAAAATAGTCAGTTTGAAATGGTTTGCTGTCATTAAGACAAGTTATTAAAAAGAATAGTGTCCCACACAAAGTCATATAAGTAATAAATTTTGTAATGTAAATCACAAAGGATTATTACCCTTCATTAATAATGAATGACAAAAACAAATCAATGCAACACAAAATTATGAGCAAAGTGTATGCACAAGTGGTCTGTAGAACAAGAAAACTAATGACCAGCCACCAATTCAAAAACATGTCCAAACTTATCAGTCATGGAAACACCAGTTAAATCATTAAAAGATGCCATTTTGCACTCACTCATACAGAATGGAACACTCTGCAGTAGTTAAACTGAATGCAATAGTTCTACATATATCAATATGGAAAATCCCAGTATAATTTTGAACAACAATAAAAAGAAAACAAGCTGCAAAACATTACCTAGAATGTGTTTCCAATTACATGATATTTAAACATTCAAAAGAACACAGCATACTATTTGTGTATACACACATACATAAGAATAGTATAAAACAGTCACACACATTGCCAATTAAAGAACTTGGGATGGGGGAAAGTAATGAGAATAAGGTAAAATAAAAATTTAACACAAACTATCTCTGAAATACTTTATTGTTTAAAATTGTTACAGCAAACAATAAAATATTTATGTGATAAAACTAAGTAGTAGTTACAAACAACAGTTTGTTTTATCATTCTTCTGGGAGATTTGTGATTTTTTATAATTTTTTGAGTATTGTATATGTTACAGTTCCCTGGGTGGTGCAAAGAGTTTGTGCTTGACTACTGACATACAGTGGTTCAAATCCATCCACCAGCACTTCGGAAGAAAGGTCTGGTGATGTGCTTCCATAAAGATTATAGCAAAAAAAATCCTATGCAGGACACCTCTACTCTGAAACACATGGGGTCACCACAAGTAGGAATTAACTTGAAGGCAGTGGGTTTTAGGTTTTACATATTGATGTCAAAGAAGTGATTGGAGTTTTTTTTGTGTATTATAAATTGGTTTCTACATTTAAATTACCTTTAAAATTCACTGAAGTGAGGATAAACTGGCTTTTTTGGCAGTATGGATCCCATAAGATACCCTGATAATAAGCACTATAAGAATCTCAGAAAATATGGAAATTATTAAGATATCATAAAAGAAGGAATGTGTACGCAGGGGTTTGTTACATTATCTTCTATTACTTTCCACGTATTTGTGATGTTCACGATAAAAAATTTTAAGCAATGCATAGTAATTTTTAAACCAACTGAAGTTTTATGCTGCCCTTTATTGTCTATAGAATTTAGTGAAACAAGTAGTAAAATTCTTGTTTTAGTGGGTTTTAGTTACAAGGATCTCAACCAAAGAACAGGGACTGGTAGTTCATTCCTGACACAGTGCAAAAGGCCCCCCCACCACCAAGATGAATCAAAAAGATTCAATTAACTTGCTTGCAATAGACATAAAATTCAGCATAACAGCCACACAGCAGATTCTTCATAATCTATTACTTAGAGGATGATAAAAATAGTCATATTTCCTCAATACTAATAGCCACACTTTCATGCTTTGAAAGAAAAAAAAAAACATTGTACAGTTCATATAAATCGTAAGTTTGCTTTTTTATTGAAAAGCTATTAGTAAATCAGTAATTTTCTTTGTACTGCAGGCAATTTAGAATTGAGGATATATAATAAAATTTATAGATTTATATATAGGTACACATATATAAATTTATAAAATTTATTACCAATATATAATACAAATATATGCTATGTACACACACACACACACACAACTTTCATATTTCCTTAGCAGGCAATAAATCTCTGGTTGATTATTAATTCAACAAATGTTTGGTATTTACATCTACAAAAAAAGCAAAATTTCCCTTCATAAACATACTAACATCACTAAATGCTAGATACAAATTTTAAATGAATTGGTTTTTACTATAAACTGTATTAAATAAAATATGTAATAAAATTATCCTGCTTCTGAGTGCATCTATTTAAATTCCCACATCATCTGAGGAACAAATGGATTGGACTGTAAATTCTCTTCAGGCCAGGAATAAAATCGGCTTGTGATTTCACACACCTGAATGTAAATCAGCTAAGGTGTCCAGGGTGTTACATAAGTGTACCTCAGTCACTCCATCTCCTTGCTGAGTGGAGAGTGTTAGGGTCAGAGAGGGACTAACTACCCGACAGGACTTGGGGATATGCAGAGAGAAAGGGAGTAAGGGCGTTCTCATCTCAGCTGGGCACCGCTGTGGTCATAAAGACTGCCCAAGGCCAAAGTATCAGGCATACACCTGATTTTTGTGGAGTAAATACATGCTCTAGAGCAGTTTTAGGTCGTTCACCATATCCCATCTTTTCTGGGATTACAATGACCTCCAAGAAGGCAACATCTTAGCCAGGGTGTTGCTTCAAAGTGTCACAGGCAGAAAGGAACCTCTGTACTTTTTCTGTTACCTAGGGTCATTTTTCTCCCTTACGCCTACATAACTCAAGTATCATTTGACCACAATAAGACTAACTTAACTCCAAATTCACCTCATGCATACACCAAAACATTTCACTCAAAAGACTGGTAGAATAATTTCATAAAATTAATAAACCAACGTATAGACCTGAGGTCTAATTATGTCCTGACATGGCCTAGCTGTTTGAAATTAGGGAAATTACAAATAAATTTGAATTTCCATTTTTCCCAGGTGTAAATGACACTCAAGGAGATGTCTTCTGCTCCCCTACCAGCTCTGACAACATTTAAATATAATCTGCAGAGAAGCCTCCTTAGACCTATCACTGCAGTGTCTCTGGGTGGCTCTGATCCCTATATGGAGTTGTCCCTCATTCCATTTTTTTAAGGAATGGAGGTCAATGCTAGGGACCAAAACCATACATGTACCCTGAGCAGTTTCCTTTTCCCAACCCGATTAAATAGATAAAAATCCTAGTAAACAGTATATGCTAAATTAGTTTGCTTGTTCCTACAATATATATTTACAAAACATAATTACTAAGAGAACAATCAAATTAATTTTTAAAAATACGTCTGTCTTGAAGTGTGTTTTTTTTCCACACAAATATCCATTGGTTGAAATGATTGAGCACATATATTTCATCCACATAAATTCAGTTTCCATAAGGGTTAAAAAAGCTGGGAAGTACATGAATAGTAATACCTTGATGAAAGGACATCTTGCTTCTCAATATGTATGTGGTTTCTGGAATAATGATGAAAAGACAATAATTCTGATTGCCTCTGCTTTCATCAAAAGAAACTGCCCAATTTAATGTGCAAGCTCAGGGATGAAGAAAATTGACATACAATTTATCAAGGAGAAAATCTTCGTTGCCAGGTGTCTATAGAGATTGGGCCCTCAGAGTATGGAATGGATCGGCTTCCAGAGAAAACCCTGGGGGACATTGGTCTCAATTGGATGCAAACCCTTCTCCAGGTTAAGTGGGATAATACCTGCTGGAAAGAATCCAGGGTATGGAATAGATGGTAATAGAATTTAAATTCTATGAGAAAAAAGTTGAACATGAGAGATACATAGATTTTCATTAAGAGAGTGAAGAAAAATCAAGTGAAGAAGAGAAAAATCGAAAGATTCATAATTTCACATTTTACAAAAAATCTTTGATAATGTTAAAAACTCCAATAAAAGCATATGATGAGATGATTCCTTGCTTTACTTCATCATTAGGCAATTTCTCTGCCTAGCCGCCATGCCATCTCAAAAACAGATAAGCACATATCCAATTGACTTCACAGTTATATCATCCTATTTTTATGTTGAACCCTAATTATCAGAAAATAATATATTAGCTTAATCAACTAAATTATTATGCTCCTCATTTCCCCCAAATCTACTGGTCCCATACCAGTAATAGAACAAAAGAAAGGCATGGTAATTAAAGTTTTTCAGATCAGTGGGGAAGTCAATCATAACTATATGAAATATATATTTTATCACCCCACTTTTCAGGTGAGGAAATGGAGGCAGAAGAGACATTTTATGAAATAATCAGTATCATACAACTTATACAATTAACAAGTGATAGTGTCAGACCTCAAGCCTAGACCTTCTGGCCTCAGGAACCAGTGAACTGTGTGTCTTTCTGCACTAATTATTATCACTCTTATAGCACATGGTATTTGATACACCATCCAAAACAGACATGTGAAAGTTATAAGCACTATGGACATTGGAAAGAGGAGACTTCAGTGATCCATTATGTGTGAAATTATAGTTTACTTGTTAACAAGACAACTGAAAAACAAACAAACAACAACAACAAAAAAGAATGAATTCAGCCAAGTGTCTGGGTACAAATTACTAGAAAGAAATAAACAATGCTTACATGTACAAAAAAATGTTTAGAAGATATATTTACAAGTATCACAATTGCAAGAGAAACAAAATATAAAATGTGTAAGAATTAAATTAACAATAAATGTGCAAAGTCATTAAAATGCTAGTGGAGGGGCAAAAGCTGACTTTAAAATATTTGAAAGTCTTGGAATGAGCTAGGATGAGATGGCAGTCTCCACAATGTGTCAATGTTGTGCTAGCTTGAAAAAAAATAATTTGGAAGTTCCTATTTGGATGACTGGATTTAGTTAAAATAGATTTTTAGAATGGAATTAATTGTTTCTTAAATGCTTATAAAATTTTCTAAGATAGCTGCCTATTTAGTGATATTTTGAAGATTTCTGTCTGCTCAGGAAAATTGGGATCATGGCAACAGGTTAGGTAGGACTCAATGCCCTGTTCTTAATGGGTATGAGAAAATGAGAGTCCCTGGTGAGGAAAAAGGAGTATAGGTGAGGTAATGTAAGAAAAAAATCAACACTTATTTTTGGAAAACATATAACGATACAAAACTGACAACTATGCTGTCTTCAAGGACCTAGGGAGACTGTAATTTTATCTCTGGAGGATGGCATGAAGAATTTATATAACCATAATCTTTTCTTTGGTAGTATATTCTGTAGAATTTGTGAGAAAAAATTGGGAAAGTCAAGTGAATTATATGTTATAACTCTGTAATCAGAGTATAATATAAATTTTGTACTAGAAGCAAAATTAATTAGTATAATATTGGGTTCAAATGTCTCCTATGTTATTCCAAATGGAACATCCAAATGGAACATCAGTCCTCACCATAAACGACATCAAAAAAAAAAAAAGGCTGTAACGGCGTTGAATCCCAAACAATAGCTAATGTGGTCAGCATAGAAAAAAACAGGGCAGAAAGGAGACTAGAGTTAAAGAGGAAAGATCATTACCAACTTTTAATCATTTGATTAAACCTGTTGCCATCAAGTCAATTTCGACTCATCGCAACCCTATTACAATACATAACAGAGGTTACAACTTTGGAAGAGGAGAAGGAAATAATACATTTTAAGTCAATACAAAGTACAGCCAAAGGGGTAGTTTTATTAGTAGTAGAGTTCAATATTTTTGTAGATACTATATTTATTCCTCATGTCATAACTAGCATTTATATACATAATTGTGAAAAAAGAAATCTCACATTTCTCCTGCAAATTCTCCAAATTCAGGATTCTCCAGGGGAAGGTTTTCTCTCTGTTGGCTCTCGGGGAAGGTCCTTGTCATCAGTCTTCCCTGGTCAAGGAAATTCTCATTGCAAGGACCCAGAGTAAAAAGGACGCTCTGCTCCCCGCACTGCTTTCTTGGTGGTATGAGGTCCCCATGTCTCTGTGCCTGCTTCTCTCTTTTATTTCTGAAGAGACTGGTTTAAAACACAACCTAATCTTGTAGATAGAGTCCTGCCTTATTAACATAGCTGCCTCCATTCCTGTCTCATTAACATCATAGAGATAGGATTACAACACATAGAAAAACCACAACAGATGACAAAATGGTGGAAAATCACACAATACTGGGAATCATGGCCTAGCCAAATTGATACACATTTTTGGGGACACAGTTCAACCCATAACAATGGGTATATAGAGTATGACATTAATAGATAAATAGATATACCTCAGATGGAAACAAACATAGGATGAAGAACACCCACTATATAGCTCTGGTAGCCACCAGCCACTCTATCATACTTGAAGATGATCTTTCCCCCTCCTGTTTTAAACTTTCAGAATCATTCTGTTTTAGGCATATCTGTTCTATACAGAATATAGTAGTGTTTTGATTTTTCACGTTTTTTTTTTTTTTTTTTAAGAAAGTAGTATTTACTGAGTGTTTGCTGGTCACACATGGAGTATGATGGGTGATAGAAAAAGATATAAAAATATGATGCTTGAAAGGGGAATGGTATAGTTGGCCTCTGTGCTCTCAAAATTATTTGTTCATAGTTGTGGCTGACACATTGTGCACCATAAATCTTTGTTGAACAGATGAATGAATGAGTATTATAATCATAAAATAAAATTTTCTAGTTTTTATGTGATTTTCTCTGCTAGATGGTTAACTCTTGGAAGTCAGGGACTATGTTTCACTTATGTTTGCTAACATAACCTGGAATGTGTTTTGAACAAATTGAGGTGAAAGCAATACACATAGGTTCACACACGTGTACTCTACACTTTGTTTTGTTTCCCAAGATTTTTTTCTCCTAGTAGGAAATCAAGTGAAAACTTCAGTTCTTGTTATTCTGTTTTGTTTGTTTTTACTGTGTTAAAATATATGTAACAAAACATTTGCTACTTCAACCATTTTCACTTGTACAACTCAATGACATTAATTATGCTCACCATATTGTGCAACCATCACCATTATCTGTTTCCACATTTTTCATTATCCTTAACGGAACTCATTGCCCCTCACCTAACTGGTTTTCTATGAATAAATGCAACCCATAAATTATTATTGATATAAAGTTATGTTTGTTCTTAGTTATGAAACTCTTATGAATTCTTTATACTTTTGTGACTCGGGTGAGTTATTTTATGTCCCCATTTTATTTTTTAATGTTATTTTTATTTTCCTTGTGTGATAATTTGAATTGAAATGAGGACAAAGTGATAAAGTAAATCATAATAGCCACTGAGAGAATATCAACAGGTTAAAGTTCTGACTGAAGTTTTCTGTGTTGGCAAATGGAAAGAGCCCTGCCTGAGACTGACAAACTTGGCTCCCTGAGGGGCCAAGAGGAAAAATATTTCCAGAGTTCTAGCTATAGTCAAGATTAATCAGAATTATTCTGTAGATGATACTACTCTTTCTCTCCTTAAATAATTTCCTGCATCTAATCAGCATTGTCTCTGTCCCACTGGGCTCTTTTCTGGGCTCCAAAAAGCCTATTTTTACATTCAATTTCCAACTCATGTTTCTATTTCTTAACTCTATAATAATTTCCTGCCACATAAATTGGAAGGGATACCATAAAGTTTGAATCCCTCGTCTTGGGAACAGTGTTGATTGAGGGCAGGAGAAGTTTATTAACTTTTGTCACCCTTTTTCTCTTGGTCTTACCATTTAGACATCTGACCTAATTTTCATTCCCAAGGATATTTTTCTCCCATATTAGGGAAAGTGATCCTGAGAAAAATTATTAGAAGAATAAAACCTGGGAGGAGTGCTCAAGTTTATAGTCCATCCAAGAGTTGTCTGATTTTCTAATATTATATTCTGATGATCAACATCTATACAACTCAATAGGTGTAATAAGTTTAAGTTGGAATTTTCATAACACCTTCAAGAGACAGGTGTTGAACATGTAGCCATGGCTGGCTTGAGCGGTAGAAAAGGAAAGAGCAAGAGCTTCTCCTTACCTAGTCATTGTGTAGCCTGCCTTTATTACATTTTCTTCTGTGTTTGACCATTATATTCAAAGTGTTCCAAGTGTGTTGTTTTGCTATTGTTCTTTGACCTGAGACTTTTTTTTTTTGCCTAAGCACTTGGAAGTATAATACCCCTAGGCAAAATGCAAACACATTTTTTTTTTAAATTTCATGAGGTCAGGATCAACCCTCTCGTTTACTCATTTCATAGGCATTTAATGGTGATTTGATAATGTATTGACATGCGCCTCTTGAAATTTTACTTCCTCTCTTTGTTCATGAGAAATGTTGTAGACAAAATAAATGGCATAGAAATCATATTTATGTACTTATAACTTAATTAAATTTATTTTACAATGACCATGAACCTATTAAACCAGTTATATTTCTCTGAGTGTATGGACCAGTTGGGCTAATCCAGTAATACATCTGCTCAGTGGTAATGCTGACTCCTGGGTCCACCAGTTTAACAGGCCATGTGATCTAGGAACCAAAGTGATCAGCTGCTTGCTGGCTGTATAGACACGTTCTTAGATCAAATTTCCTGTGGCTGAATAGACACGATTTTTTCTTCCTTTAGGAAATGTATGGAATGGTGGTAAGCAATAAAGAAGAATATGGTAAATCACTAAAAGAAAATACTTACTGGAAATATGTATAAATTGAGAAAAAGTAGATGAAGAAATGCAATTAGTAGTGTAATCACTAGTTTAACTGGTGACATGATTTCACTTTAATGGTATTTTATGAGGTAACCTCAGAAAAGGGGGAAAATATGGGACAGGTAAGGTTCTTTTCTCCATTATGTCCCAGGGTCAAATGACTTAGAGACTGTAAGATAAACACTCTCAGTTCCTAAGAAATCGTATCTGTAAAATTGTCTTCCATTCCATCTAGAGGCAGATTGTCAACTCACACGTCTGTGATGACATTCCAACCCTTAGGATTTTCTGAGCTTTGATTACGGTAGTTCTCTCAGGCATGCGTGTGTGTACGGTGTGTGTGTGTGCGCACGCATGTGTTGTGTGTTTAATTATGCAATTTCTGTTTGTATTTACGCTTTTTCCTAAGAGTTGCTTAATGGATATTTCTTAAAATTTTCATGTGGAAGGACTTTTTTTTTTTTTTTTTTAATATAGCAGTCCTCTAATAAATTTGTAGGATGGTAAGTCAGGAGTGATGTGGGAAAGAAGGGTCAGTGAAAAGTAACTAGGTTTATTATACTCATAGTTACCAGACACGGGGAGGCACAGCACACCAATACACAAGGCCACAGAGGGGTTTGCAGCTGGGGAAAAGATAACAACAAGCTGGAATTATAGGAAAGAGCTTATGTATGGCAAGCAGGGAGGGGTTAGCTAGGGTGCACAGGCTTCCTGGGAATTGGGCATTTTGAATAATTCTGCAGACTCGGAGGGTATAGGAGATGCCCCTAGTTGTTGGATAACTGGCCTCAGGGGAATTAAGGCAGTGCTACTGGCCTAGAAGTGTGAAAACCTGATAAGGGGAATGGTTAGAGAGTGGACTTTATCAGGTGCTTCAAAAAGGGAAACAAACCAGGCTCCAGCCAGGGCCTCAAAACTGTATCAAGACAGTATTTTAAGAAAATGGTGTTACAAGTAGTAAAATGTTTTGTAAATTGATAAATGTTATGTGTATGTGTGTGTTTGTGTGATGTTTATACTAACATTTGGTGACCCTTATAAGAAATCTTCTTATAATTATGTTTTCCACCTTTGATTAGTGTTTCCATACTCCAGTATATTTCTTCAAACACTTTTCCATCTTAGATCTATGATATATCTTCTTCACCCTCCACAAGGCCATTGTAGGCAACTGGACCAACAGCAGCTCCATCTCTCTGGGGATGCATCCTCCAGGTCTTCCTTGTGGTTTTCTTGGCCTGCACTGATATGGTCTTGCTAACAGTGATGTCCTATGATGACTATGTGGCCATCTGTCACCCTCTGCACAATAAGAGCATCATGAAGAAGGATGTCAGTATCATGAGGGCCACTTCTTCATGGCTCAGTGGTGGGGTTTCTGGAATCCTGCACACAACAACAACTCTCTCCTTGCCCCTCAGGGTGTCCAATCTGGTGTATCAATTATTCCCTGAGATCCTTCAGTTACTCAGAATCTTCTCCTCAGACAAGTAGTTGGCTGAAGTTGGAGCAGTTGCTGTCACCTCCTCGCTGAGATTTTTTTCTCCTTTGTCTCCATTGCTATCTCCTATATTCACATCTTCTCTATATTGATGAAATCCCATCTACTGTGGGTCAGTTCAAAGCCTTCCCCAACTAGTGTTTCTTACCTGGTGTTTCTACTTTTTTTTTTTCCTTCATGCTGCTTCAGTGGCCTATTTGAAGCCATCTGTAGATGTTTCCTGTGTTTTCAACCCGCTGGTATCTGTGTTATACACAGTAGTTCTTCCAACCCTGTACTGTGTTATCTAGAGCCTAAAGAACAAGGACATGAAGGCTGCTCTGTAGAAATATATTTAAAGACCATATATTTTAGCTCTGTCATTTGTCTAACGAGTTAGAGACAATGAAAGTTAATTGGGCAAAATGCTTCATTATTTCCCATGCATAACTGTCTTATTCCATGAATCTTTTGTTTATTTTCTTAACACTCTGGTTTTTCTCATAGCTCTCTTTGTCTGTTGTGAAATTACTTCAATTTTCCTCCACTCTCTGCATTTCTTTGCTGCCTCCAATTTCTCCCACCTAAGACCAAATAGAAAACAAATATAAGCAGATTGTACAAAATGAGAAAAAAGAAACAAAACTTTTTTACTTTGACCTAGATGACTTCATTAAAGTATTTATCTACTAAGTATGTATTGACTACTATGTGCTAGGAATCACAAAAGGTACATAGGATACATCCATGAACAGAACAAAGAAGATCCCTGACCTTGGGGGAGATGCCATTCTTGCAAATGGAGACAGACAATAAAATGTGTTTAAAAAAAAAAAAAAAACACATTTAAATAATAAGGAAAAACACATAACAAAATCTCCAAGATGAAGTGTTTTGGAAGTTCTGGCAATACTGTACTTTTAAAATCATCAGGCCTTCAGATGAGGTGACTTTTGAGTAGAGAATTGAGAGAAGTAAGGATGCAGCTGTACAAACATCCGTGAAAAGGGCACTCTGGGCAAAGGCAAAAGTAAGTACAAAGGTGTTAAGGTCAGATATCCTTGGTCTGTCTGAGAACAGCAAGACAGTCAGGAGGAAAAGGGCAGATTGATCAAGGGAGGGAGCAGTAGGAAATGGGGTTCAAGAAGAAATGAACAGAGTAGACAAGATTTTTCAGGGCTTTGCAGACCACTGTGAGGCCTCTGAGTGAAATGGAGAGACTCTGGAGAGTGAGGACCAGAAGATATAAATGTCCTGTGTATGTTTAAATGATTACACTGACTGCGGTGTTGGCAATAGTTTAAAAGGCAATAAGGATCTAACAGTCTGAGAGAATGAAACTATCATTAAATGAGTTGGGTAGGGAAAGTTTGTGGGGTGGATGGAATAAGGAGTCCAGTAATGGAGGATTGAGATGTTTATTACATTCCCAACTGCAAAAGTCATTTAGTTGGGTAGACATACAAAATTTGAATTCAGAATGGAGACACAGATGAAGATTTATAGTTGAGAATCAAGGACATAGTGATGGAAGGAAAGCAAAACAAGTATATGTTCACAAAGAGTTAGTCTAGAAATAAAAGAGAGCCCTGGAAAGCTCTAGTGTTAAGAAGTTGGAGAGAAGATGATAAACTTACAAAAGAGAAAAAGGAGTAGCTATTGAGGAAGAAGGAAAACCAAGGAAGTATAGGATCACCTAAGACAAGAGAAAAACCACATAAGGAGGAGGGGGTGACAAGATATGTCAAATGTTGAAAATTCAGCTCTGGATATAAGAAGGTAAATGCCATTGTTAATAAGAGTGGTTTTAAGGAAATAGTGGGAGATGACACCTAAATGAGTGAGGCTTAACGAAGAATGAAAGAAAATGAATTGGGTATAGTGAGCATCCAAAAAGTTCTCTAGATGTTTTGAATAATGGGCAATGAGAAAGTGCGTGGCAGGAGTAGGATGAAATGGGATCAAAGGGATTTTTTTAAAAGTTGACATGCATATCATACGCTTTTGTAGGCCGAGTAAAATAGTCCACTCAAAGTGGAGGGAAATGGTGATGCAGGAATACGCTGTATACACAGAAAAGTTGGCCTTACCCAGTGGCATGAACAGGGTCTGTCAAATGACAGGCAAAAACATGGAAGATGTGTAAATTTGCAAGTAAGTAGGTGAAAATAGCAAGGTAGTCACTAGGAAATTTTCTTCTGGATACTGTGATAAAACTGTGATATCCTCGATAAAATAGGAAAAAAAAGTCATCAGCTGAGAGTGATGTGCAGAGTGAAGACATAGTAACACCTAGAAGAACCATGGAGATATGTAATGGTCATCTAGAAAGAGGGTGAATGACCTTCACTGTTAAATATTTATAGTGAGGGTATTCAGCATAGTCCTGTTTTTCTGCAGTCACGTTCAGCAGAAGGTGATCAGACACAAAGGAGATGGTAGTTAAATAAGTGTGGGGCAGCTAGGTGATTACACTGAAGACAGGGAGGGGAAGTTAAGTGAGACTGTATGCAAGATATCATCATAAAATGGATTATGGAATTTCAACTGGATAAAGAGACATGTGAGATCTAAAGAGGACAAGGGATAAACATGTAGACGTGGCATCAAATTCTTGCTACTTTATAAAATTAAAGGTTTATTTCTTACTCGCTCTATATGCTCATTGCAAGTTGGTTGTGGCTCTTTCTTGCATTTTCCTTATGTTAGGAGTCTGTTAGATGGAGTGGATTCTCTCTGGAATATTGTTGATTGTTTGGTAAAGGGAAGAAAAGAACATAACGAATCACATGTTGATTCTTATGTTTTCTTCTTGGAAAGTCCACATGTCTACCGTGCTCACGTTTCGTTAGCCCAAGCACTTCATTGTGGCCATGTAGAGACATAATTGTATATTTTTTCTTAATATAATGTTTCTGTTGTTGCTATTAAAGGATGAATATATTAGTTTTATTTCTTTTCTTTTTTTTTCCTATTAATTTGGATCCTTTGACTTTCCAGAAAATACCAGCTACTTTTGAGAAATTATTGAAATCGAATATTAATTACTTACATGTTTCTCGTATATGTGATTTCCCTTTCTTTGATATTTAGCACTCTTCAATCTATACATCTTTAGCATAAATATATTACGGTCACTATGAACTCTTCCTTCAAATCCTCCCCTGGATATCTCAGATTAACTCTTTATATCCATCTGACATACAATTTCTCTTTGAAAAGTTTTCTTTACACCAAAGACTGTGATAGTTCACCTCACTACTCATTACAGTAGCTAAACTTGTCCTTTTAAAATTAATCAATGTTATTCCAATACATTATGTGATTATCAAGTTAATATGTTTATTCATCAGATGGTAAATTCCATAAAAGCAAGTTGTGTTTGTCTGATTGACCACTCATTCAGGGTTTGAAAGATGGCAGATATTCAATAAAACATTTAATAGATTTGTTTTTGGAAGCTGAAAAATGTTTAATATTGGTCATTTACTACTTAAAACAAAGACAATAAAACCACTATCACCTTGCACAAACTCATTTATATGTTATTACTTCATTCAAGTTGTGGAATTCATCTTGTAAATGGAAATCTGATGATCAGCTGAAGTTATACTTTGAATAAAAACCAGTCAATGTAACAAAACTACCCTGTGTTTCCTTCTCTTCTTCCTGTAATGAAGCCATACTTTCCTTCTCTGTTAATACTCAACTCTCCCTCACTCTGGCACTTTCTGTCATATCTACACTACTCATTAGTGCCTTATTCATTGATTACTCATTGGCTTTGTACCTCTTTGGGTCTATATGACTAACACATAAGAATTTTGACCTCTGAGTTGATGTGTAAGCTGTGGTGTTGTGTCTGTTGTGTGCCATGACTTTGGTAATCTATGGAGAGTCTCCGATGCTCTAGTTCCTCATATGTTTGATAAAGATTCCAATCTAGGTAATCTAAATCTAAGGTAACTCCTTGCTGCAAAACTCCATGATCGCCCATCCTTCCTTTAAGGAAAGCCCCACACATTTGATTATTTACATTATTTGCTATCTTCACAGAAATGGTGAAAATGATGGGTACGTAGTAGTTATGCTATAAAGATTTATCAATTGTGGATTTAAAAATAAATAAATTTCATTTACTTGAGGAAATTAATCGATTCATATTTAGTCCCAGACTAAATAACACCCTATTTAAATTCTTACTAAATAAGTATTTTAATTTTCTTGAATATGTTTTCATCTGAAATTTATTTTTCCTTTTTGATTCCAAATGCCATACTTATTTTATGTATTATTCATTATATTTATTAAATACACAAATTTCAATTTTTAAATTTCCTATATCAATGTATTTATTGAAATGATTAATAGATGTAGTGCTATTTTATTAAACATGAATATTTAGGCCCAGGTCTATAAGTGTAATTGTATATGTCTTGTTCATTAGAGTTTTGTTGTGAATAATTAGGTCAGTTGGATGGTAAGGTTTCTTTTTTTTTATTATTAGGCCCCAGAGAGTGTGATCAGGACCATAAATCTCTACTCAAAGTTTTATTGGAGGATTGGGGCCCATAGTCCCTGTGATGTTAACAGTACAAATAAAAGAGGCCCTAAATCTATATCTTTTATCCCTATTGGGAGCCCCTGTTCTCCTACATTCCCTGTCAGATCTACCCATTGTTTTAGGTTCAGCATCTATAGCATATGATCACTCTGTGGGTTGTACCCTCCTATTCTCCCAAAATGCAACAATGCAGAAAAATTAGGCTGTGCATCCAAACTCCTGTATATTATTAAGGCAGCTTTTCTTCCCTTTCCTCCCCAAGTTGCTAGTTTTGATTATCTTGGTCACTTTTTACAATTTAAACTATCCAAGAGTTATAATTTGAATAACGCAGAAATACTGCTCATAAAAGATCATCCAAGAAGAGACTGGATCACCCACATTAGGTATTCCAAAAAGTATTTTATGTGAATTGTCATGTGTTATAATTGTTAATCTGAGTGCCCTGCATGAAGCAAAATGTCAAAGTTTTTGTCCATTATTGTGAGAAAGGGCAATTTGGACCAAGTGCTGTATGTGAACTTGCTGATTGATTGCACCCAAAAATTACACACGAATTTAAACATGTCCCTAAGCTTGACCCACCTCCAATCCAAGAGAATCTGTGTTCATGACGACATAGGTTTATGAAGGATTGAAAATGTAATTACTTCTTCTAAAGCTCATATAATTTGTCTGACTGAGGTAGCATCATGCCAATAAGTGGTACCACACTTATTCATTTTTTTAAAGAGCACACTTAGTAAAACATAAAAATAACAGAAACTGGTATGGTTTTTGGAAAGCCTGGTGGTGTAGTGGTTAAGTGCTATGGCTGCTAACCAAAGACTTAGCAGTTCAAATCCACCAGGCGCTCCTTGGAAACTCTGTGGGGCAGTTCTACTCTGTCCTATAGGGTCATTATGAGTTGGAATTGACTCAGTGGCAATGGGTTTGGTTAATGGGTATGGTACTTCTAACTTTTTAAGGAAGCACCAAATCATTTTCCAAAGTGGTTGTGCCATTTTGCATTCCCACCATCAGTGCATATGTGTCTCAGTCTCTCCAAAACCTCTCCAACATTTATTATTTTGTGTTTTTTTTGATTAGTGCCAGCCTTGTTGGGTGAGATGGTATCTCGTTGTAGTTTTGATTTGCATTTCTAAAATGTAGCCAAATTTTTTTTTTCCCAGTCTATAAGTTCTCTTTTAACTCTTTTGGTGAAGTCTTTTGAAGAGCATAAGTGTTTGATTTTTAGGAGCTCCCAGTTACCTAGTTTCTCTTCTTGTGGTTGTGCATCATTAGTTATGATTTTTAAACTACTTATGCCATGTATCAGGGCTCCTAGAGCTGTCCATATTTTTTCTTCCATAATCTTTATCATTTTACATTTACATTTAGGTCTTTGATCCATTTTGAGTTAGTTTTTGTACACGGTGTGAGGTATGGTCTTCCTTCAGTTTTTTTTTTCCAGATAGATGTCCAGCTATGCCAGCACCATTTGTTAAAGAGACTGTCTTTTCACCATTTAATGGACTTCAACTGACATCTACAAACTACGAAGCAGCCATCCAGGTTACACTCCTTTTTTTTTTTTTTTTTAATTCTTCCCTAACTTAGATCATTCCCTATTACATACCTTTCTGTTGTCTGGCCATCACCACTTCTTGTCTAGTCAAACCTAGACCCATGGGTAGTTGAATAATAGGTTGTTTTATTACCTTATGTTTTTATATGTTCCAGTTTTTTTTTTCTTTCAGTTATTTATTTCTAGTTTCACTCCACTATGGTCAGAGAAAATACTTTGTATAATTTTCAATCTTTTTAAATTTATTGAGACTTACTTTATGACTTAACATGTAGGCTATCATGGAAAATGCTCCATGAGCACTGGACCAGAAGGTACATTGTGCTGTTTTTTAGCAAAGAGTTTTGCATATGTCTGTGAGGTTTAGTTGTTTTATAGTGTCATTCAGGACCTCTGCTTCCTTGTTAATCTTCTCTCCAATATTGAAAGTGCTGTATTGAAATCTCCAACTATTATTGTAGTGCTATCTATTTCTCCCTTCAGTTCTACTTGTTTTTAGTTTGTATATTTAGATGCTCCAATGTTGGGTGCATAAATATATTTGTTAAATCTTCTTGATGAATTGATCCTTTTATCACTATATAATGAACATTTTTATCTCTTCTAATAGATTTTGTCTTAGCGTCTATTTTGTCTCATGTAAAGATTGCCACCCCAGCTGTCTTTTGATTATAATGCACATGGAATATTTTTCCCATCTTTTTACTTTCAACCTACTTGTGTCCTTTGGTCTAAGGTGTGTCTTGAAAACAGCACATAGATGGATTTTTTTTTTTTTTAAGTCCATTCTGCCACTCTCTGACTTTTGTTTGGAGAATTTAGTCTATTTGGAGTTACTGTAATTACCAATAAGAAAACACTTCTGTGATTTTGTTATTGTGTGTGTTTGTGTGAGCCTTAAGCCCTCTTGTCTTTTTTATCCAATACTGCCAGGTACTGTATTCTTGTTTTTTGTTAGTGAGCCATTTTAATTCCCTTCTTCTTTCCATTTGTTTATATTTTTAAAAGATATTTACTGGAGAGGCCAGGCCAAGGTGGCGGAACAACCAGATGCTTCTGGTGTTCCCTCTTACAACAAAGGCCTGAAAAATCAAGTGAAATGATTATATTTATGGCAAGCTAGGAGCCCCGAACATTAAAGGCAAAGTTAGAAAACAGACTGACTGGAGGGGGAGGGAGAGATGGTTCAGAAGCAGAGAGGAGTTACTGGACCTGAATCACCAGAATCCCTCAGCACCATTTCCAGGAGCAGCAGTGGAGGGCTAGTAGTAGCATTTGGGTGCAGTTTCCACAGGAAGAAGCAGCCAGGCGCACAGCCTACTTGCACCTCTGGAACCAGAGAACAATGGCACTCTTGGCAAAAGATAAGTACTTGTGAACATTTTACTGCTCCCCTAACCCCAAGCCAGCTTCCGTGGCTATTGATTCCCCTGGACTTGAGATAGGCCCATTGGAGCATCCTGAGCTATGTTCCTGGCATTGCAGAAGGAATAAATTCATAACACAGGGAAAAGATAATTTGCCAGCTCCATTTAGCTGGTATCTCATGACAAAAGTGGCTCCTGTCCAGGCATAAATGGATCATGGACTTTGAATAACTTTTCCCCCTGCATGGACCTTTGTGGGCCTATTCCAGGAGAGTAGACCCTTGCTGGCAGACTGCAACTGTTTAAGCTGTGCAGTGGAGAGGTGGGTGTTTGATATTTGACACTGCTTTGCCTATTAAACAGGGTTCTCACCTACCCACATCAGGGACAGATGTGGTAGCCCGACTCAGGTCACCCAGCAACCCACAACAGAGGTCCAAGGATAACTGGTACCTCCCAGTCTTTACAACAAAAAGCATTGGGAGTCCATGGTTCTTCTGCAGAACCCACCCACCTGTACACTCTAGGGAACAGGGAAGCACTTTCCTCAGAGACACTCGGGGGATGGTTCTCAGCCCCCTGCCTTGTTCAGAGTGTGACCCCTGCTCCAACCAGATACCAGTACCTACACCAAACACCCTGCCCTCTGAGACTGTAGGACAGAGCCTGTACCACACCCTTGATGACCAGCTGACTGGACACCTGAGCTGAATCCACATAAGAAAAGTGAATGGACTTCTAGACTGATATACCTGATAACAGCTGTAGCCATCTGGGGACAGGACGTCAGAGCACCGAAGGTGAAAATAATCAAGCTAGCTCACTCAAGCAACCCACGTGGGCATATCAAAAAAAAAAAAAAAAAAAAGCAAGAAAATTTGATACAGTAAGCAAACATAAAGTAAACTTATACAATAACTTATAGATAGCTCGGACACAACAGTCAATGTCAAGTCACATAAAGAAACAGACCATGATTGCCTCAACAAGCTCTAAAAACAGAGAAACAAGGGATCTTCTGGGTGAAGGTGCCTTCATAGAATTACCAGATGCAGAATACAAAAGATTAACATACAGAACTCTTCAAGACATCAGGAAGGAGACCAGGCAATATGCAGAACAAGCCAAGGAACACACAGATAAAGCAGTTGAGGAAACTAAAAAGGCTATTCAAGAACATAATGAGAAATGTGATAAGCTGGAAGAATCCATAGGAAGACAGCAATGAGAAATTCAGAAGATTAATAATAAAATTACAGATTTACACAACTCAACAGAAAGTCAGACGAGCAGAATTGAGCAAGTGCAAGGCAGAATTGGTGACGTTGCAGATAAAGCACTTCATGCCAATATATTTGAAGAATAGTCAGATAAAAGAATTTAAAAACATGAAGAAACCTTAAGAATCATGTGGAACTCTATCAAGAGAAATAACCTATGTGTGTTTGGAGTGGGTTGGGTGTTTGGAGTACCAGAACAGGGAGGGAGAACAGAAAAAGCAGAGAGAATCGTTGAAGATTTGTTGGCAGAAAACCTCTCTGATATTGTGAAACGTGATATCTATCCAGGACGCTCATCAAACTCCATATAAGGTAGATCTTAAAAGAAAGTCACCAAGACCTATTATAATCAAACATGCCAAAACCAAAGATAAAGAGAGAATTTTAAGAGCAGCTGGGGATAAACAAAAAGTCATCTACAAAAGAGAGTCAATAAGAATAAGCTCGGACTACTCAGTAGAAACCATGCAGGCAAGAAGGATGACTTATATAGAGCACTGAAGGAAAAAAATTGCCAGCCAAGAATCCTATATCCAACAAAACAGTCTCTCAAATAATAAAGTATAATTAGGACATACCCAGATAAACAGAAGTTTAGGGAATTCATAAAAGCCAAACCAAAACTACAAGAAATACTAAAGGGAGTTCTTTGGTTAGAAAATCAATAATATCTGGTATCAATGCAAGACTAGAACACTGGACAGAGAAATCAGATGTTAACCCAGACAGGGAAATCAAGATTAAAAAAAAAAACACTCAAACAGGGAAACAGAGATGTTATTATATGAAAAATAAGACAACATTAAAATAATAAAGAGGGGCTAAGAAAAGTAGTCATAGATCTTTTATATGGAGAGTAAGACAAGGTGATATAAAGATATAAAAGTTAGATTTAAACTTAGAAAAATAGGGGTAAATATTAAGGTAACCACAAAGCAGACTAACTATCCTACTTATCAAAATAAAAGAGAAGAAAAAACAGAGACTCAGCAGACACAAAATCAACAACAATGAAAGAGAGGAAAAGACAATATATAAAGATAAACTACTCAGCACAAAAAATTAAGTGGGAAAAAGAAATTGTCAACAACACACAAAAAATGATATCAAAATGACAGCACTAAATGCATACCTATCCATAATTATGATGAAAGTAAATGGACTTAACGCACCAATAAAGAGACAAACAGTGGCAGGATGGATTAAAAAACACAATCTGTCTATATGCTGCCTACAAGAGACACACCTTAGGCTTAGAGACACAAACAAACTAAAACTCAAAGGATGGAAAAATATATCAAGCAAATGGCAATCAAAAAAGAACAGGAGTGCCAATATTAATTTAGGACAAAATAGACTTTAAAGTTAAATCCACCACAAAGTACAATGAAGGAAACTATATAATGATTAAAGGGACAATAGATCAGGAGGGGAAACCCTGGTGGTGAAGTGGTTAAGTGCTACGGCTGCTAAGCAAAAGGTTGGCAGTTCAAATGTGCCAGGCGCTCCTTGGAAACTCTATCGGGTAGTTCTACTGTGTCCTATAGGGTTGCTATGAGTCGAAATGGACTCGATAGCAGTGGGTTTGTTTTTGTTTTTTATATTAGGAGGATATAACTGTATTAAATATTTATGCACACAATGACAGGGCTGCAAGATACATAAAACAAATTCTAACAGCATTGAAAAGTGAGATAGACAGCTCCACAATTATAGTAGGAGACTTTAACACACCACCTTTGGAGAAGGATAGGACTTCCAGTAAGAAGCTCAGTAAAGACATGGAAGATCTAAAGGCCACAATCAACCAACTTGACCTTATAGACATATACAGAACACTCCACCCAACAGTAGCCAAGTATACTTTCTTTTCTAAAGCACATGAAACATCCTGTAGAATAGACCACATATTAGGTCATAAAGCAAGCGTTAGCAAAATCAAAAACATTGAAATATTACAAAGCATCTTCTCTGACCATAAGGGCATAAAAATAGAAATCAATAACAGAAGAAGCAAGGAAAAGAAATCAAACCCTTGAAAACTGAACAATACCCTGTTAAAAAAAAGACTGGGTTATAGAAGACATTAAGGATGGAATACAGAAATTCATAGAATGCAGTGAGAATGAAAACACTTCCTCTCAGAACCTTTGGGACACAGCTAAAGCAATGCTCAGAGGTAAATTTATATCAATAAATGCACACATCCAAAAAGAAGAAAGGGCCAAAATCAAAGAATTATCCCTACACCCTGAACAAATAGAAGGAGAACAACAAAAGGAACCTCAGTTACCAGAAGAAAACAAATAATAAAAAAAAGCAGAACTAAATGAGATAGAAAACATAAAAACAATTGAAAGAGTTAACAAGATCAAAAGCTGGTTCTTTAAAAAATTAACAAAGTTGATAAACTGTTGGTCAAACTGACAAAGGAAAAACAGCAGAGGATAGAAATAACCTGAATAAGAAATGAGATGGGTGATATCACAACGGACCCAACTGAAATTAAAGGATGAAATGAAAAATTACTATGAAAAATTGTACTCCAACAAATTTGAAAACCTAGAAGAAATGGATGAATTCCTATAAACACACTACCTACCTAAACTAACAAGAACAGAGCTAGAACAACTAAATACACCCATAACAAAGAAGAGATTGAAAAGGTAATCAAAAAAACTCCCAACAAAAAAAACCCTGGCCCGAATGGCTTCACTGCAGAGTTCTACCAAACTTTAAGAGAAGAATTAACACCACTACTACTAAAGGTATTTCAGAACATAGAAAAGGAAGGAATACTCCCAAACTCATTCTATGAAGCCAGCATATCCCTGATACCAAAACCAGGAAAAGACACCACAAAAAAAAAAAATTACAGACTTATATCCCATGTGAACTTAGTTGCAAAAATCCTCAACAAAATTCTAGCCAACAGAATTCAACAAGATATAAAAAAATAATTCACCATGACCAAGTGGGATTCATACCAGTTATTCAGGGATGCTTCAACATTAGAAAAACATTTAATGCAATCCATCATATAAATAAAACAAAAGACAAGAACCACAGGATTTTATCAATTGATGCAGCAAAGGCATTTGACAAAATTCAACACCATTCATGATAAAAACTCTCAGCAAAATAGGAATAGAAGGAAAATTCCTCAACATAATAAAGGGTGTTTATACAAAGCCAACGGCCAGCATCTCCCTAAATAGAGAGAGTCTGAAAGCATTCCCCTTGAGATCGGGAACCAGACAAGGATGCCCTTTATCACCTCTCTTATTCAACATTGTGCTGGAGGTCCTAGCCAGAGCAATTAGGCTAATTAGACCAATAAAGGGCATCCAGACTGGTAAGGAAGAAGTAAAAGTATCTCTATTTGCAGAAGACATGATCTTACACACAGAAAACCCTAAGGAATCCTCAAGAAAACTTCTGAAACTAGTAGAAGTATTCAGCAGAGCATCAGGATACAAGATAAACATATAAAAATTAGTTGGATTCCTCTACACCAACAAAAAGAACATCGAAGAGGAAATCACCAAATCAATACCATTTACAGAAGCCCTCAAGAAAATAAAATACTTCGGAATAAATCTTACCAGAGATGTAAAAGACCTATACATAGAAAACTACAAGACACTACTGGAAGAAATCAAAAGAGACCTACATAAGTGGAAAAAAGTACCTTGCTCATGGATAGGAAGACAACAATCTAAAAAAGTCTATTCTACCAAAAGCGATCTATAGATACAATGCAATTCCGATCCAAATTCCAACATTTTTTAATGAGATAGAGAAACAGATCACCTACTTCATATGGAATGGAAGAGGCCCCAGATAAGTAAAGCATTACTGAATAAGAAGAACAAAGTGGGAGGCCTCACTCTATCTGATTTTAGAACCTATTATACCGCCACAGTTATCAGAACAGCCTGGTACTGGTAGAACAGCAGATACATAGACCAATGGAATAGAATTGAGAATCCAGACATAAATCCATCCACATATAAGGAGCTGATATTTGACAAAGGCCCAAAATTGGTTAAATGGGGAAAAGAAAGTCTTTTTAACAATTGGTGCTGGCATAACTGGATATCCATGTGAGAAAAATGAAATAAGACCCAAACCTCACACCATGCACAAAAACAAACTCAAAGTGGATCAAAGAACTAAATATAAAACCTAAAATGGTAAAGATCACGGAAGATAAAATAGGGACAATGTTAGGAGCCCTAATACATGGCATAAACAGTAGGCAAAACATTATTAACAATGCAGAAGAGCAACCAGATAACTTCACAAAAAGACCACCTACAGACTGGGAAAAAGTTTTCAACTATGACGTCTCCGACCAGCACTTGATCTCTAAAATCTACATGATTCTGCTAAAACTCAACCACAAAAAGACAAACAACCCAATTAAAAACTGGGCAAAGGATATGAACAGACATTTCACTAAAGAAGACATTCATGCGGCTAACAGATACATGAGGAAATGCTCTCAATCATTAGCCATCAGAGAAATGCAAATCAAAACTACAGTGAGATTCCAACTCACTCCAGCAAGGCTGGCATTAATCCAAAAAACACAAAATAATGTTGGAGAGATTGTAGAGAGACTGGAACACTTATACACTGCTGGTGGGAATGTAAAATGGTACAATCAATTTGGAAATCAATTTGGCACTTCCTTCAAAAACTAGAAATAGAAATCCCATATGATCCAGCAATCCCTTCCTTGGAATGTATCCTAGAGAAATAAGAGCCTTTACACGAACAGATATATGCACACCCATGTTCATGACAGCACTGTTTACAATAGCAAAAAGATGGACGCAACCAAGGTGCCCATCAATGGATGAATGAATAAATAAACCATGGTATATTCACACAATGAAATATTACACATCGGTAAAGAACAATGTTGAATCCATGAAACATTTCATAACGTGGAGAAATCTAGAAGACATTATGTGAGTGAAATCAGTCAATTGCAAAAGGATAAATATTGTATAAGACCACTATTATAAGAACTGGAGAAACAATTTAAAGAGAGAAGAAAATACTCTTTGATGGTTAAGAGAGGGGGAAGAGCAGGAGGGGGGGAGAGGGGAATTCATTAATTAGATAGTAGATAAGTTTCATTTTAGGTGAAGTGAAAGATGATACACAATACAGGAGAGGTCAACACAAATAGGCTAAACCAAAAACAAGGAAATTTCATTAATAAACTGAACACTTCAAAGGCCAGTGTAGCAGAGGCAGGGGTTTGAGAACCATGGTTTAGGGCACATCTAAGTCAACTGGCATAATAAAATCTATTAAGAAAACATTCTGCATCCCACTTTGGAGAGTGGCATCTGCAGTTTAAATGCAAGCAAGTGGCCATCTAAGATGCATCAATTGGTCTCAATCCACTTGGAGCAAGGAGGAATGAAGAACACCAAAGTCACAAAATAATTATGAATCTAAGAGACAAAAAGGACCACATAAACCAAAGACTACATCAGCTTGAGACCAGCAGAGCTAGATGATACTACTGATGACTGCCCTGACAGGGAACTCCACACAGAAACCCCAAGGGAGTAGGAGACCAGTGGGATGCAGACCCCAAATTCTCATAAAAAGACCAGACTTAATGGTCACACTGGGACTGGAGGAACCCCGGAGGCCATGGACCCCAGACCTTCTGTTACCCCAGGGTGGGAACCATTCCGAAAGCCAACTCTTCAGACAGGGATTGGACTGAATAGGGGATGGAACATGAGACTGGTGAAGAACAAGCTTCTTGGATCAAGTCGACACATGAGACTATGTTGGCATCTCCTGTCTAGAGGGGAGATGAGAGGACAGAGGTGGTGAGAAGCTACCTGAATAGACACAAGGAGAGACGGTGGAGGGAAGTACTGTGCTATCTCATCAGAGGGAGAGCAATTAGGAGTGTATAGCAAGGTGTATGTAAATTTTGGTATGAGAAACTGACCTGATTTGTAAACTTTCACTTAAAGCACCATAAAAATTAATTAAAAAAAAATACATTGATAATTACTGGTGATTTTAATGTGAAAGTTGGAAACGAAGAGGAATGATTGGTAGTTGGAAATTACGGCCCTGGTGATAGAAATTTCAACAGAGATCACATGACTGAGTTTTATAAGACCAATGTCTTATTCATTGCAAATACCTTTTTTCAACAACATAAACAGTGATGATACACATTGACCTTGCCTGGTGGTATACACAGGAATCAAACCTACTACATCTGTGGGAAAAGGTGATGGAGAAGCTCATTATCATCAGTCAGAACAAGCCAGGGTTCTACTGAGGAACAGGCCATCAATTGTTCATATGCCAGTTCAAGTTGAAGGTGAAGAAAATTAAAACAAGTTTGGGAGAGCCAAAGTACAACCTTGAGTCTATCCCACCTGAATTTAGAGACCATCTTCAGAATAGATTTGATGCACTGAACACTAACAACCCAAGACCAGGGAGTTGTGGGATGACATCAAGGACATATTAAATGAAGAAAACAAAAGGTGATTAAAAAGACAGGAAAGAAAAATCCAAAACGTATGTCAGAAGAGGTTCTGAAACTTGCTCTTGAATGAAGAGTAGCTAAAGCCAATGGAAGAAATGATGACTTAAAAGAGCTGAGCAGAAGATTTTAAAGGGTGGCTCAAGAAGACAAAGTGAAATATTATACAGAAACGTGCAGAGACAGAGTTAGAAAACAAAAAGCGTAGAATTCGCTTGGCATTTTTCATGCTGAAGAACAGAAGAAAAAATTCAAACCCCGAGTTGCAATGTTGAAGGGTTCTGTAGGCAAAAAATTGAATAAGGCAGGAAGCATCAAAGGAAGATGAAATGAACGCACAGTGTCATTGTACCAAAAAGAAATGGTTGTTGTTCAGCCGTTTCAGGAGGTAGCTGAAGGCATTGGTGAGAAACAAACCTCCAGAAATTGACAGAATACCATTTGAGGTGCTTCAACAAGCAGATGCAACCCTGGAAATGCTCACTGGTCTATGCCATGATATTTGGAAGACAGCTACCTGGCAAACTGACTGGAAAAGATGCGTATTTGAGCCCATTCCACAGAAAGATGATCCAACAGAATGTGGAAATTATTTAACAATATCATTATTATCACAGGCAAGTAAAATATTGCTGAAGATAATTCAACTCCGTCAATGTGGAACTTCCAGAAATCAAGTAGGATTAAGAAGAGAGTGTGAAGCAAGAAATATCATTGGGCTTCTGGCCAACATGGCACCATAGACAGAAGCACTACGCTGTCCCTCCACAGCAAAGACCCAAAAAACTAAGTAAAACAGAAACAAACGTCATTCCTGCAACCTTGAGTGTCAAATGAACGGATAAAGAACTCAGCCAAACACTGAATGGAATGATAATCTGACAGAGGACAGAGAGCACGGAGATATATGTGCTGAAGGCCCCACCAGCTAATGCAGCATGGATCAACCATCTTGGACTCCTGTCAGGGATCGGCAGACAGGGAGCACGGGAAACTCCCAGCAGGAGACAGAGCACCTGGTAACTAGTGGTACATGCTTTCCCACCCCCATTCTCTCCCTGCTGCTCTACCTCCAACCTTCCTGGCTGGCTGTGGTGCCTTCTATCCTTCCTGCCAGCTGCAGTTTCTTGGCCAGGAGACAGCTATGTTGGCCTCAGGCTCCTTGGATTTGCCCTGCCCACAGGCCCCTGCTTCTTCTTGAAAGGCTGTGAAGCCATGTTGGACTGGGGAACCACTCCCCCAGCTCACGACACCATGCTGCTGGAAGCCCTGGGGCTTCTTTTTTCCTTGTTTTGGTTTGTTCTGTTTTGTTTTGCTTTGTTTATTTGTTTTATTTTTATTTTTGCAGCTTGGGAGCCTCTTCTAGCCAGGCTGCACTGCACAGCTTAGGAGCCACTCACCCAATCTGCACAGCGACATAGGTGGTATCCCTGGGGGCATTTTTTTCTTTTTTTCCCCCCTCTTTTTTCTCTTTTTGCTCTCTTTTTCCCTTTCTACCTTTCTCCATTTCTCAGTTCTCCTCTCTCTGCACTTGTCTTCTGTTCCTGTCTCCTGAATACCTGGTGCTCTGTGACATCTATACCCCCTCTAGCCAGGCTATACTGCGCAGCCTGGGAGCCACTTCCCCAGTCTTAGCAGCCCCACTGGTGGGACTGTGGGGCTCTTGGTGGTTTTTCTTTTCCAAATTTTTATCTAGTTATTTTTCTTTTGTTTTCCATTTCTTTCTCTTTTTTCCCTTTTGCTTTTCTCCATTTCTGTTTCTCATCTATTCACTCCAGTGGCAACCTCCCTTACCACTCTTTATTTATTTATTTGGTTGTTAGTTTTTGATACTGTTTCTTGCTCCCCTCTTTCCCATACTCTATTAGCTTCACACATCAACCCCCCCCTTTCTTGCCTACCTGCACTGTTCACCTTGCATCACACTCCTGAGCAGCACAGGCACAGCCTACTGGAACCTGCCCAGCACTTATTCCTGGCCCACCCTGTTGGCCCTAGTAAGTGCCACAAACAATTCATACCAGCCCCTCCCCTTTAGCTGTATCTTTCCTGCTGCACCATAGCCGAATAACTGGCCATGCCCATTGGACAAGGAGGTGAAAAGTACTGTGACTACAGACGAGCAAATAACAAATAAAGCACGGTCTGCCTCCTCAGACATAACCAAATAAAACAAAAAAGCAGGCTGAAACAAATAAATTAAGAAAATAATTACTGAATGTCCCAAAGACAGCAGACAATATACAAAAGTATCAAAAAAACAGGACAAGATGAGTCCAGTAGTCGTCAAAAATAAAACACCAGGTGACTTTCCAGTAGAAGTAACATTACTAGAACCACCTGGTAGGGAATTCAAATCTCTAATATTCCGGACAATTCAAGAGTTGAAGAAAAAAGCAGACAAAAATGACAAAAAAAAAAAAAAAGGCAAATTTTTGGGAAAAGCAGACAAATTCATGGAGAATACAGACAAAAATAATGGAATAATACAGGAACAAAACTCAAAAAAAAAAAAAAATTCACAACTAGAAATGATTCAAAAACAACAATTAGAAATCCAAAAGATAAACAACAAGATTTCAGAAACAGACAGTGTCATAGAAAGGCTGAGGAGCAGGTTTGAAATGATGGAAGACAGAATCAGTGAAACTGAAGACAAACACTTGGATACAACTCCGTTTGAGGAAAAATAGGAAAAGATGAATGAAAAAAGACCAAAAAAAAAAAAAAATGAAGAGACCCTGAGAATTATGTGGGATACAATCAAAAGGAAAAATTTGCAAGGGATCAGAGTTCCAGAACAGGGAGGCAAAATGGAAAACACAGAGACAATCACTGAAGAATTGCTGACAGAAAAGTTCCCTAATATCATGAATGATGAAAAGCTGACCATCCAAGATGCTCAACGAACTCCATATAGGATAGACCTCAAAAGAAAAACACCAAGGCATATCATAATTTCTAAAACCAAAGACAAAAAATCCTGATAGCAGCTCAAGAAAAACAAAAAGTGAAATATAGAGGAGAAACAATAAGCCTAAGCTCTGATTTTTGGCAGAAACCATGCAGGCAAGAAGGCAATGGTATGACACATATAAAACCTTGAAAGAAAAAATTGCCAACCAAGAATCATATATCCTGCAAAACTTTCATTCAAATCTGATGGTGAAATTAGGACATTTCCAGATAAACAGAAATTAAGGGAATACGTAAAATCAAACCAAACTTACAAGAATTATTAAAGGGAGTCATTCGGTCTGAGAACATACAACATATTCAAAACCAAAACAATAGCAACAGGGAACCAGAAAGGTTAATCTGTAAATGACAACAGCATAAGAACAGTGAAATAGGGAATAAACAGTGTAGGTATAGGTCTTTCTAATGGAGAGGAGGGCAAAGCAATACCAAGTAATAATAAACAGGTTCAAACCTAGGAAGATAAGGGTAAATTTCAAGGTAACCAAAAAGAAAGTTAACAAACCTAATAATCAAAATAAAGAGGAGAAACATAAAGTCTCAATAAAAACAAAATCTACAAAAACAAAAGAATTGAAAAAGAAATCCACAAGCAAAAGGAACTCAGCACAAAGAGTATGAGGAACAAAGAAAATGTTAGCACTGCAAAAAGAAGCACTGCAGAATGGCAGCAATAGGCTCACACCTATCAATAATTACACTGAATGTAAACAGCCTAATGCACCCATAAAGAGACACAGAGTGACAGAATGGCTAAAAAACAAACAGGATCCATCAGTATGCTGTCTACAAGAGACACACCTTAGAAACAAAGACGTGAATTTATTAAAAACCCAAGGATGGAAAAAAATATATCAAACAAATAACTACCAAAAAAGAGCAGAAGTAGCAATACTAAGATCAGACAGACTTTAAAACAAAATCCACCATAAAAGTCACTGAAGGGCACAATATAATGATTAAAGGGGAGATCCATCATGAAGATTTAACCATAAAAAAAATCTACTCACCAACTGACAGTTCCCCAAAATACATAAAACAAACTCTAACAGAACTGAAAACAGAAATTGACAGTTCCACAATAATAGTAGGAGTCTTCAATAGACCACTCTCAGTAAAGGACAGAACGTCTAGAAAAACCTCATCAAAGATGTAGAATAGCTGAAGAGCACAATCAGCCAATTTGATTTCATAGACATATATAGAACACTCCACCCAACAGCTGCAAAGTACATGTTCTTTTCCAATGCACATGGAACCTTCTCCATGATAGTCCACATCTTAGGCCACAGAGCAACCCTCAACAAAACCAAAAGCATTGAGATAATACAAAGTACCTTCTCTTACCACAATGCCATCAAAGTAGAAATTAACAACAGGAAGAGTAAGGAAAAAAATCAATTACATGGAAACTGAATAACACCCTGCTTAAAAACCACTGAGTAATAGAAGAAATCAAAGATGGAGTCAAAAAGTTCCTAGAATGAAACGAGAATGAAAACACATCATACCAAAACCTTTGGGACACAGAAAAGGCAGTCTTCAGAGGTTAATTTATAGCACTAGAAGCACACATCAAAAAAGAAGAAAGGGACAAAACCAAATCATTAGTTACACAACTTGAACAAATACATAGAGAACAGCAAAAGAAGCCCACAGCCACCAGAAGAAAGGAAATAATCAAGATCAGAGCAGAAATAAATGAAATAGAGAATAGAAAAACAATAGAAGGAATCAACAAAACCAAAAGTTGGTTCTTGGAAAGGATCAACAAAATCGACAAACCACTGGTCAAAGTGCCAAAAAAAAAAAAAAAAAGGAAAGAATGCGAATAACCAAATAAGGAATGAAATGGGGTACATTAGAACAGACCCAACTGAAATAAAAAGGTTCATAACAGAGTATTATGAAAAACCATACTCCAACAAATTTGAAAACCTAGAGGAAATGGACAAATTTCTAGAGAAATATGTCCTACCCAAACTAACACAAAATAATGTTGAAAATCTGAACAGACCCATAACAAGACAAGAGATTGATAAAGTAATAAAAAAAACTTCCAAAACAAACAAACAAAAACAAGCCATGGCCCAGATGGCTTTACTGGAGAATTCTACCAAACATTCAGAGAAAAGCTTACACCAGTACTACTCAAGCTATTTCAGAACATAGAAAAGGAAGCTATAGTTCCAAATTCATTCTATGAAGCCAGCATAGCCCTGATGCAAAAACCAGGCAACGACCTCACAGAAAAAGAAAATTAGAGACCAATTCTTCTCATGAATATCGATGTAAAAATTCTCAACAAAATTCTAGCCAACAGAATTCAGCATCGTATCAAAAAAAATAATATACCATGACCAAGCAGGGTTCATAACAGGTATGCAAGGAAGCTTCAACATTAGAAAGTCAATCAACGTAATCCACCACAGAAATAAAAGGAAAGAAAAGAATCACATGATCATCTCAATTGACATAGAAGACATTTCAGAAAGTCCAACACCTATTCCTGATAAAAACTCTCAGTAAAATAGGTGTAGAAGGGAAATTTCTCAACATAATGAAGGACATCTATGCAAAACCAACGGCCAACATCGTTCTCAACGGAGAGAGGCTGAAAACATTCTCCTTGAGAACAGGAACAAGACAACCCAACCCAAGGATGCTCTTTTTCACCGCACCTACTTAACATTGTATTGGAAGTCTTAGCTAGAGCAATAAGGCAAGAAACAGAAATCAAGGGCATCCAGATTGGTAATGAAGAAGTTAAACTGTCCCTATTTGTGGATAAGTTGATACGATACTTAGAAAATCCAAAACATTCCAGGAGAAAACTACTGGAACTAACAGAAAGATTCAGCAGAGTTGCAGGATACAAGACAAACATAAAAAAATCAGTTGGATTCCTATACATCAATAAAGAGAATGATAAGAAGGAAATCAAGAAAACAATACCTTTTATTACAGCCCCTAAAAAAATAAAACACTTGGGAATAAATCTAACCACAGATGTAAAAGATCTATACAAAGAAAACTTCAAAACATTACTGCAAGAAACCAAAAGAGATCTACATAAATGGAAAAACATCCCATGCTCATGGATAGGTAGACTCAACATTGTGAAAATGATGAGATCTGCCCAAAGCAATCTACAAATACAATGCAATACCGATCCAAATACCAACAACGCTCTTTAAAGAGATGGAAAAATTTATCATTAACTTTATATGGAATGGGAAGAATACCCGGAGAAGTAAAGCACTATTGAAGAAGAATAAAGTAGGAGGACTTGCACTACCTGACCTCAGAACATACTATACAGCTACGGTAGTCAAAACAGCCTGGTACTGGTACAATGACAGACACGTTGACCAATGGAACAGAATGGAGAACCCAGATGTAAATCCATCCACCTATGGTCACCTGATCTTCAACAAGGACCCAAAATCCATCACATGGGGGAAAAGGCAGTCTTTTTAACAAATATTGCTGGCAAAACTGGATGTCCATCTGCAAAATATGAAACAGGACCCATACCTCACACCACAAAAAAAAAAAAAAAACTAACTCAGAGTGGATCAAAAACCTGAATATAAAGCCAAAAACCATGAAGTTCATAGAAGAAAAAATAGGATCAACAGTAGAGTCCCTAATACATGATCTTAACAGGATACAAACCACAACCAACAACACACAAGCTCCAGAGAATAAGCTAGATGACTGGGATCTTCTAAAAATTAAACACTTATGCTCATCTAAAAACTTCACCGAAAGACTAAAAAGAGGACCTACAGACTGGGAAAAATTTTTTGGCTATTACAAATCAGACAAGGACCTAATCATTAAAATCTACAAGAAAATCCAACACCTCCACAAAAAAAGACAAATAATCCAATTAAAAAATGAACAGAGACTTCACCAAAGAAGACATTCAAGTGGCTAAAAGACACATGAGGAAATTCTCACCATTTCTAGCCATCAGAGAAATGCAAATCAAAACCACCATGAGATGCCATGTCACCCTGGCATTACTGGCACGAATCAATAAAACAGAATATAACAAATGTTGGAGAGGATGCCAGGAGATCATAACTCTTATGTACTGCTGATGGGACTGCAAAATGATACAAACTTTTTGGAAAATGATATGGTGCTTCTTTAGAAAGCTAGAAATAGAAATACTATTTGATCCTGCAATCCCACTCCTTGGAATATATCCTAGAGAAATGAGTCATCACACGAATAGATATATGTGCACCCATGTTCATTGCAGCATTGTTCACAGTAGCAAAATGATGGAAACAACCTAGATGCCCATCAACAGATGAATGGATAAACAAACTGTGGTACATACACACAATGGAGTATTACACAAGGCTAAAGAATAATGATAGAATAATGATGAATCTGGGAAGTATCTCATAATATGGATGCATCTGGAGGACATTATGCTGAGTGAAATAAGTCAATCACAAAAGGGCAAATATTGTATGAGACCACTACTGTAAAAACTCTTGAAAAGTTTTACATACAAAAAGAAACAATATTTGATGGTTATGAGTGAGGGGAGGGGTGGGGGTGGAAAAACACCTAATAGACAAGAGATAAGTGGTAACTTTGGTGAAGGATAAGATAGTACACAATACTGGAGAAGCCAGCACAACCTGTACAAAGTGAGTCCATGATAGCTCCATAGACACACAGACCTGAGGGACCAAATTGGTGGCTGAGGGCTATGGGGACCATGGTCTCAGGGAACATCTAGCTCAATTGGCGTACAGAATTTATAAAGAATATGTTCTACATTCTATTTTGGTGTGTAGTGCCTGGGGTCTTAAAAGCCTGTGAGTTGCCTTCTAGGATACTCCACTGCTCTCACCTCTTCGGGAGCAAGGAAGAATGAAGAAAACTAAAGACATAGGGAAAGATTAGTCCAAAGAGCTCATGGGCCACATCTACCACTGCCTCCACCAGACTGAGTCCAGTACAACTAGATGGTTTCTGGCTACCATGACTGACTACTCTGACAGAAATCACAGTAGAGGGTCCTAGACAGAGCTGAAGAAAAATGTAGAAAAAATTCCAACTCAAAAAGAAAGACCAGACTTGCTGGCCTGACAGAGACTGGAGAAACCCTGAGTGCATGGCCTCCAGACACTCTTCCAGCTCAGTAATGAGGTCACTCCTGAGGTTCACCCTTCGGCCAAAGATTGAACAGGCCCATGGAATAAAACAAGACTAAAGGGGTGCACCAGCCCTGGGGCAGGGACTGGAAGGTAGGAGGGGACAGTACAGCTGGTAATAGGGAACCCAGGGTTGAGAAGGGAGAGTGTTGACATGTCGTAGGATTGTTAACCAGTGTCACACAACAATGCATCTACTACTGTCTGATGAGAAACTAGTTTGTTCTGTTAACCTTCATCTAAAGTTCAACTGAAAAAAAAAAAGAAATATCATTGATATCAGATGGATCTTGACTGAAAGCAGAGACTACCAGAAAGTTGTTTACCTGTGTTTTATTGACCATGTAAAGGTGTTCAACTGTGTAGATCATAACGAATTATGGATAATATTGTGGAGAATTCCAGAACACTTAATTGTGCTTGAGAGGAACCTGTACATAGGCCAAGATGCATTCTTTCAAACAGAACAAGGGGATACTGCATGGTTCAAAATCAGGGAAAGTGTATGTCAGGGTTGTATCCTTTCACCATACTTATTCGATTTGCGTGCTGAGCAAATAATCTGAGAAGTTGGACTACATGAAGAAAAACACAGTACCAGGTTTGGAGGAAGACTCAGTAACAGCTTGTGATATGCAGATAACACATTTTGTTTGCTGAAAGGGAAGAGAACTTGAAGCACTTACTGATGAAGTTCAAAACTACTGCCTTCAGTGTGAATTGCACCTCAACAAAAGAATACAACAATTCTCACAACTGATCCAATAAGCAACATCATGATAAATGGAGAAAATATTAGTTGTCAAGAATTTAATTTTACTTGGATCAACAATCAACACCCTTGGAAGTAGCAGTAAAGAAATCAAAATACATATTGCACTAGGTAAATCTGCTGCAAAAGACCCCTTGAAATTTTAAAGAGCAGAGATGTCACATTAAGGAATATGGTACAGTGCACCTAACCCCCATGGTATTTTGAATTGCCTCATACATGTGAAAGCTGAACAATGAATAAAGAAGACCAAAAAAGAACTGATGCCTTCAAATCATGGTGTTGGTGAAGAATATTGAATATACTATGAATTTCCAGAAAAACAAACAAGTCTGTCTTGGGAGAAGTACAGCCAGAATGCTCCTTAGAAGCAAGGATGGCAAGACTTAATCTTACATACTTTGGACATGTTATAAGGAGGGACCGGTCCTTGGGGAAAGAGATCATGCTGGTTAAAACAAAAACAAAAAAACCCAGTGCCCTCGAGTCGTAGCTGGTTAAGTAGAGGGTAAGTGAAAGAGAGGTAATCCCTCAACCAAGTGGATTGACATTGTGGCTGTAACAATGGGCTCAAACAGCAATGATTGTGAGGATTGCACAGGACAAGGCAGCGTCTTGTTCTGTTGTACTAAGGTCACTTTGAGTCAAAACCAACTCGATGACATCTAACAACAACAACTATTCTTGTCCATGTAGTTACCTTTGCTGAAGATCTTTCTTTTTACACATGGCCTTGAATTACTTTCTAGTGTACTTCTCTTCTATTCGAAGGACTCCTTTCAGTATTTTTGTAGGGCCAGTCTGGTGGATATGAACTCTATCATTTTCTGTTTTGGGGGGAATGTTTTAGCTTCATCTTCATTCCCAAAGGATAGTTTTGCTGGGTATAGTATTCTTGCTTGACTATTTTTTTCCCCCAACAATTTAAATATATCATTCCACTGCCTTCTGGCCTCCTATTTCTGAGGAGAAATCAGCACTTATTCTTTTTGGGGATCCTTCACGTGTGTCTGTTTGTTTCTATTTTGGTGCTTTCAGGTTTCTCTCATTATCTTTACATTTTGAGAGCCTGATTACACGTCTAGGTGTATATCTCTTTTGGGTTTATCCTGGTTAGAGTTCTTTGAACTTCTTAGATTTGTAGAATCAAGTCCTTCATCAGGTTCAAGATATTTTCTTTATTTCTTTTAATATTATTTTTGTGCCTCTCTGTCTCTGTCTCATCTCTTCCTGGAATTCCCAGGGTGCATATATTAGGTCTCTATATGATGTTCCATATTTCCATTAAACTGTGCTCAGCAGTCTTGTGCCTATGTTCATGTTAATATTTAGCCTTTGTAATTTTGTCTGTCTTATCCTCTAATTCTCTGATTCTTTGTTCTCCCTGATCAATTCTCTTGTTAAATTCTTCCATTATGCTTCCCATTTCAGTTATTGTCTATTTCAGTTCCAATATTTCTATTTCTTTTTAGAGTGCCTTTCTCACTTTATAAATCCTCATTTTGTTCATACATATTTTTCTCATTTTTTTTAGATCTTTGTTTCTGTTTTCCCTTAGTTCTTTGATTATGTTTAACATTGTTGCAATATAGTCTTCCATTATGTTTATTATTTGGGCTTCTGTAGATGCAATTTTACTCCCTTCATCTTCTTCATTTGAATAGGCCATCATTTCTCTTATGTTTGTGTGTCTTGTGATTTTTTTTGTTGGAGCACTGGAATTTTCAAGGGTGTTGACTGTCTCAGGTTGCTCCAGTTTTGGGTGTTTTTTTCCTGCACTAATCTCTTAGGTGGGCAGAGCCTTTAGACCTTGCTTACTGTGTCCATTTCTACCCTATTATTTCTCCTTCTCTCTCCCTGTTTTCAACAGGATTCAAGAGTTCAAGAGTTCAGTGTTCAACTTACGGTGTCTTATAAACACACCAGGGAAAATGAAGTGATTCACAAAAGAGGCAACTACTCAGGAGAGATTTGCACACTACTCTATCTGTCCACCAGGGGATGCAGTCCTCTCTTCCTCTTCCCTTCTGTTTCTGCAAACAAGTTATCAGTTGGAAAGCCAATGCCCAATGAGTCCCCTGCAGAGATGGGTGTTACACTCAGGTTTTGCCTGAGTCTTCCTTCTCAGCTCTTTGTGTGTTATTTATATCTGAGCCGACATTCAGAGGAAGCACAGGTAGTCTTTCCTCTGTATCGGGAAAAGAAGGGCTGGTAGTTCCCAAACAGATCTCCAAGATATCTGTCTAGTTGATTTCAGAGTCCTAGTGATTCTGTGTTGCATTCTCTATGGAGAAGCCTCAATATTATCAGTGAAGACAAAGTCAGGGACTGACTGTGAAACAGGTCATCAATTGCTCATGTGCAAGTTCAAGTTGAAGATGAAGAAAACCAAAGCAAGTCCAAGAGTGCTAAAGTACAACATTGAATGCATCCCACCTGAATTTAGAGACCATCTTAAGAATAGATTTGATGCACTGAACACTGAAGATTAGAAGAGTTGTGGGATGACATCAAGGGCATCATACATGAAGAATGTAAAAGGTCATTAAAAAGACACTAAAGAAAGAAAAGACAAAAATGGATGTCAGAAGATACCGAAAATTGCTCTTGAGTACAGACTTGGTAAGGTGAACAGAAGAAATGGCAATGTAAAAGGGCTGAACAGAAGGTCTCAAAGGGTATCTGGAGAAAGCAAGGTAAAGTATTACAATGAAATGTTCAAGGACATAGAGTTAGAAAAACAAAAGAGAAGAACACTATCAGCATTTCTCAAGCTGAAAAAACTGAAGAGAAAATTCAAATCTTGAGTTGCAATATTGAAAGATTCTATGGGCAAAAAATTGAATGACACAGGAAGCATCAAAAGAAAATGAAAGGAATACAGAGAGTCACTGTCCGAAAAATAATTGGTTGATGTTCCAACATTTTAGAAGGTAGCATATGATCAAGAAGTTGTGCTACTGAAGGAGGAAGTACAAGCAGCGCTAAAGGCATTGGCAAGAAACAAGACTTCAGGAGTTGATAGAACCAGTTGAGATACTTCAACAAAAAGATAAAACACTGGAAGAGTTTACTTGTGTATGCTGAAATGTTTGGAAGACAGCTACCTGCCAACCAACTGAAAGGGATTCATATTTGTGTCCATACCAAACAAAGGTGATGATGCGGAATGCAAAGATTATCAATCACCATTATTAATGTCACATACTGGCAACATTTTGCTGAAGATAACTGAGTAACAGCTGCAGCCATACATTGATAGGGAATTGCCAGAAGTTCAAGGAAGATTCAGAAAAGGACAAGGAACACGGGACACCAGTATACCTGGGTTGAAAGCAGAGAATACAGAAAAGTGTTCACCTGTGTTTTATTGACTATGCGAAAGTATTGAATTGTGCTGACCATAACAAAGTATGGATAACATTGCAGTGAATGGGAATTCCAGAACACTTAATTATGCTCCTGTGATATCTGTACATGGATCTCTTGTTCAAACAGAAAAAGTGGATAATGAATGCTTTTAAATTGGAAAAGGTGTGCAGCAGAATTGTATCTTATTTATTCAATCCATATGCTGAACAAATAATCTCAGAAACTGGACTATGCAAAGAATAATATGATGTCAGGATTGAAGGAAGACTCATTAACAACCTGAGATATGCAGATGATACTGTCTTGTTTTCCAAATTACTGTTTGTTTGTTTTTTTTAATCTGTTAACTTTTCTTGTTTTATTTTCTTCAGGAATTTTTAAGCCTTTTTTTCCAAGTCCTTAACCATTTTAATCTGCTTCTTTCTTTATTCTTACATGATATTCTTTTTTTATTTAATACCTGAATTTGTAGACTCAATACTGTTCTCTTTTTGTTTTGCATTTACTCCTTTGACATCTCATGCATACTATTTGTATTTCACAGAAACATAGTCTTTTATTGCATTTTAATTTTGAGGAAAATGACTTTTCACGGTTTTTGTAGATATCATGGTGTAGCTTTTCTAGTACATTTTTGGACAATTTCTTGTCATTTTTCATTATTTCCTTTTACTTTATTATTGTGTTAAAATATATGCAAATATTTGCCAATTCAAAAGTTTTTACGTGAGTGTTCAGTGACATTGATTATATTCTTCATCTTGTGCAATCGCTATCATTTTCTGAATTACTCCACCACCATTAACATAAATTCTGTGCCCCTTATGCAATAACTTCCCTTTTCTCCCTTCCTCCCTGGTAACCACTCATAAACTTTGGTTTCTATTCGTCAATCTCATATAACTGAGACATTACAGCATTTGTCCTTTTGCAACTGACTTATTTAACTCAGGATAATGTTTTAAGGTTCATCCTTGTATTGGCATGTATCAGAACTTTACGTCTTTTGGGTATGTATCCAGGGTTGGGTCATTATGAATCAAAATCAACTCGATGGCAACGGGTTCTTTTTTTTTTTTTTTTTACCTAGGATTGGGATTGCTGGGTCATATAGAAGCTCTATGTTCAGGTTTTTGAGGAACCACCAAACTATTTTCATTAGCAGCTAAACCATTTTACATTCCCATCAGCAATGGATGAAGGTACCAATTTCTCCACATCCTTGCCAACATTTAATATTTTTCCATTTTATTTTTATCATAGCTGTTCTAGTTAGAGTTGACTAGTATTCCATTGTGGTTTTGATTTGCATCTCTCTAAAGGCTAATTTCATTTGAATATCCTCTCGGATGAAATATCTGTTCAAATTCTTTGCCCACTTTTTCTTTAGGCTATCTTTTTTTTTTCGGTCAAATTGTATAATCTTTTTTTAGAATAATTTTGGATATTAAACCCTTACCAGATACATTGTTTCCAAAAATTTTCTCCCAATCTGTAGGTGTCTCTTCACTTTGTTTATAAAGTTCTTTGATGAAGAAAAGCATTTAATTTTTATGAGAGCTCATTTATCTGTTTTGTCTTTTGCTGCTTATGCTTTTGGTGTCACATTTGATAGTTGATTGTTAATTTTAAGTCTCATAACATTACCCCTATGTTTTCTTCTATGAATTTTGTGGTTTTAGCTCTCACATTTTCCTGGATCCATTTTGAATTGGTTTTTGTATAATGCGAGGCATAAATTCTGCTACATTATTTGCATGTGAAAATCCAATTTTTACAGCAGTATTTTATTTTTATTTTTTACTAGCAAGAGAGTATTTTATTTTTTAAATTTTGTTGTGGTTTTGGTGAGAATTTATTGAGCAAGTTAGTTTCTTATTAAAAATTTATACACAAATTGTTCTGTGACATTGGTTGCAATTTCCGCAAGGTGTCTTCAGGCTTCCTTTCCACCCCAGGCTTCCTGTATCTGTTCATCCAGTTTTCCTGTGTCTTACTGCCTTCTTGTCTTTGCTTAAGGCAGGTGTTGATCATTTGGTCTCCCATGTTTGATTGAGCTAATAAGCACATTCCTCACATGTGTTATTGTTTGTTTTATAGGTCTTTCTAATCTTTGGCTGAAAGGCAGACTTTGGGAGTGGATTCAGTTTTGAGTTGGCAGGGTGTCCTGTGGCCATAGTCTAGGGGGTCCCCCCAATCTCTGTTAGACCAGTAAGTCTGATTTTTTTTTTTTAATTTGATATTTGTCCTACCTTTCTTGTCCTGTTTCTGTTCAGGAACCTCTATTGTCATCCCTGTCAGAGCCGTCTCTGATGGTAGCCAGGTACAATCTAGTTCTGGGCTCAGGCTAGTGGAGGCTGTGGTTCATGTGGTCCATTAGTCCTTGGGACTAATATTTTATCTGTGTCTTTGGTTTACTTCATTCTCATTTGCTCCCAATGGATGTGACCAATAAACGTATCTTAGATGGCCACTTGCAAGCTTTTAAGACCCTAGACACTACTCCTTACCAAAGTCGGACGTAGAACATTTTCTTTATGAACTATGTTATGACTTTTGAGCTAGATGTCCTGCCAGGTCATGGTCCCCAGGCCTCATTCCCAGTAACTCAGTCCCTAAAAGTGTTTGGATGTGTCTAGGAAGCTTCTATGACTTTGCCTTGGTCAAGTTGTCCTGACTTCCCCTAAATCGTGTGTTGTCTTTCCCTTCATCAGAGTTAACACTTTCTACTATTTAGTTAGTGAAGTCTCCTCCCCCTCCCTCCCCACCCTCAAAACCATCAAAGAATGTTTTTTTCTGTGTTTAAACCTTTTTTTGAGTTCTTATAATGGTGATCTCAAGGAATATTTGTCCTTTTGTGACCAAGTAATTTCACTCAGCATAATGCTCTTCAGCTTCATCCCTGTTGTGAGATCTTTCACAAATTCATCATTGTTCTTTAGTGTTGTGTAGCGTTCCATTGTGTGTATGTACCATAGATTGTTTATCCATTCATCTGTTGATGGGAACTTAGGTTGTTTTCATCTTTTTGTTTTTGTGAATAATGCTGCAGTGAATATGGGTGTGCATATGTCTATTCCTGTGACGGCTTTTATTTTTCTAGGATATATCGCTAGGAGGAGGCTTGCTGAATTCTATGGTATTTCTATATCTAGCTTTTTAAGGAGGTGTCATATATTTTTCCATAGTGACTGTACCATTTTATATTCCTACCAGCAGTGCATAAGAGTTCCAATCTCCCCACAACCTCCCCAAAATTCATTATTTTCTGTTCTTTTCATTAGTGCCAGAAATGACCAGGTGAGATGGTATCTCATTGTAGTTTTGATTGGCATTTTTCTAAAGGCTAAAGATCGCAAGTGTTTCCTCATGTGTCTGTTAACTGCTTGAATGTCTTCTTTGTTAAGGTGTCTACTCATATCCTTTGCCCATTTTTAATTGGATTGTCTTTTTGTTGTTGAGGTGTTGAAGTATTCTACAGATTTTAGAGATTATGCCTTTGTCAGATATGTCATAGCCAAAAAACTTTTTCCCAGTCTGTAGGTTGTCTTTTACTCTTTTGGTGAAAGTCTTTTGATGAGCATAAGCGTTTAATTTCTAGGAGCTCCCAGTTAGTTTCTCTTCTGGTGTTTGTGCATTGTTAGTTATGGTTTGTAGTGTATTTATGCTATGTATTGGGACCCATAGCGTTGTCCCTACTTTTTCCTTTCATAATTTTATCACTTTGGTTTTATTTTTAGGTCTTTGATCCATTTTGAGTTATTTTTTGTGTATGGTGTGAGGCATGGGTCCTGTTTTATTTTTTTACAAATGGACATCAAATTTGGCCTGGACTTTAAGGACTTTGGTCCTTTGTCAAAGATCAGCTGACCATAGGTGGATATATTTATATCTGAGTTCTCGATTCTCACAGCAGCATTTATTAAAGAGACTCTTCTTTCCCCATTTAATGTACTTAGCACCCTTTATCGAAAATCAGTTGACAATAGATGGATTTCTTTCTGTGCCCTCAATTCTAGTACGTCGGCAGATATTTCTATCCTTATGCAAGTGCCAGGCTATTTTGATTATTGTAGCTGTATAGTATGTTTTGAAATTAGGAAATGTGAATTGCACTTTATCAAGATTGTTTTGACTATTTGAGCTCCCTCGCCCTTTGATGTAAATTTAAGAGCTGGCTTGTCCATTTCTGCAAAGAAGGCTGTTGGAATTTTGATTAGGATTGCAATTAATTATCGTTTGCACTGAGTAGTATTGACATCTAAACTATTAAGCGTTCCAATTCAAGAACACAGAATATCCTTCTATTTATTTAGGTCTTCTTTATTTTTGTAATGTTTTATAGTTTTCAGTGTGTAAGTCTTTCACCTTGTTTGTTAAATTTATCCCTAAGTACCTTAGTCTTTTAGATGCTATTCAAATGGTATTATTTCCTTAATTTCCTTTTTAGCTAACTCCTTTCTGGTGTATAGAAACAGGGCTGATTTTTCTGTTGACCTTCTACCCTTCCACTTTGCTAAATTTATTTATTAACTCTAACAGTTTTCTTGTGTGTTGTTTGGGGTTTACTATGTCTGTAGTCACATCATCTGCAGAGAAGGATAGTTTTACTTCCTCCTTCCTGATTTGCATTCCTTTTATTAATTTTTTTTTTTTTTGACTTGCTGAATTTCTGTGGCTAGAATTTCTAGTACAATGTTTAATTGTATTGGTGAATTGGACATCCTTGTCTTTTTCCTGATCTTACGGGGAAGCTCTCCGTCTTTCTGTCTTGAATATGATTTTAGGAATGGGATTTTTATAAATGCCATTTGTTTTACTGAGAAATTTCTCTACTGTTTCTATCTTGTGGAGTGTTTTTAGCAAGAAAGAGTGTTTTTTTTTTCAGATGGCTTTTGTAAACCTATTTATATGATCACGTAGTTCTTTTTTTGTGTTCTGTTAATGTGTTTTACGTTGATTGATTTTCTAATATTGAATCACCGTCACATTGCTGGAATAAATTCCATATGATCATAGTGTATAATCCTTTTAATGTGCTTTCAGAATTGGTTTGCTAGTATTTTGTAGGACTTTTGCATCTATATTCATAAGGGATGTTGGTCTGTAATTTTCTTGTGGTGACTTTGGCTTTGATTTCAGGGTTAGGAAGAGTTCTCTCCTCTTCTACTGTTTTAGAAAAGTTTAAGTAGGATTGGAGTCACTTCTAGAAATATTTTGCAGATTCCCCAGGGAAGCCAGTCTGGCTCAGGATTTTCTTTGTTGGGAGGTTTTTGATCACTGATTCAATCTCTTCACTTACTGTATGTGTGTTCAGAGCCTCTCTTTCTTCTTGAGTCAATGTAGGGGGTTTATGGGTTTCTAATACTTTGTATTACTCCCTGTTAAGTTATATAATTCATTGGCTTATAACTGTTCGTAATATCCCCTTACAAGCTTTTTTTTTTTCTTTTCTATATGTTCTGTTGTAAACTCCCCACTTTCATCTCTAATTTTAGGTATTTGAATCTTTTCTCTCTTTTTCTTGGTCAGTCTAGATAAAAGTTTGTCCATTTTATTGATCTTTTCAAAAAAAAAAAAAAAAACTACTCTTGATACTCCCTATTCTTTTCCTATTCTCTATTTCATTTATTTTCTGCTTTATCTTTGTTATTTCCTTTCTTCTTGCAGCTCTAGGCTGTTTTGTCTTCTTTTTCTATTTCCTCAAATTGTAGAGTTAAGCTCTTGTTTTGGGATTTTTCTTCTTTTTAAGTATAGACATTGATTGCTATAAATGTCCCTCTGAATACTGCCTTCACTGCATCCCATAGGTTTTGGTATGTTATGTTTTCATTTTCATTCTACCCTAACTACTTTTTGATTTTTCTCCTGATGTCTTCCTTGATCCATTCGCTGTTTAGAAGTATATCGTTTAGTTTTAACATATTTGTGTGTTTTCTAGTTTTCTGCCTGTTAGTAATTTCTAGTTACATTTTATAATGGAAAGATACTTTGTATGTTTTCAATCTATTTACATTTATTGAGACTTTCTTTGAGTCCTAGGGCATAGTCTATACTGGAGAATGATCCATGTGTACTCCAGAAGAGTACATATTGTGCAGTTGTTGAGTTGTAGGGTTGAGTATTCTATACATGTGTGTTAGGTCTGGTTGGTTAATAGCGATGTTTAATATTCTATTGTCTCCAACTATTATTGTAGATCTGTTTATTTCTCCCTTCAGTTCTGTTAGTGTTTGCGCAATAGATTTTGGGGCTCGGAGATTAGCACACAATTGTTATATCTTCTTGACAAATTGATTTTTTAACATTATATAGTGTCTTTCTTTGTCTCTTTTAATAGATTTTGACTTAAAGTTTATATTCTATGATATTTAAATTGCCATGCCAGCTCTGTGTTGATTACTATATGCATGGAATATTTTTTTCCATTCTTTCACTCTCAACCATTTTGTATCTTTTTGCCTATTGTGTGTCTCTTGTAGACTGTGTATAGGTGGTTCATATATATGTATATATAAATATTTATATATATATATATATCCACTCTGCCACTGTCTGCCTTTTTATTGGGGCATTTAAACCGTTTATATTCACTTCATGGTAATTACCAATAAAGAAGGTTAGAATTCTGCCTTTTTGTTATATATATTGTGCTTCTTATGCCTTCTTTGTCCCTCTTTTTCTGCAGTGTCACCTTCTTTTGTATACGGTAGATTTTTTTTCCTTTTCTTTTTTTTGTACTGAGGCTTTTTGTTTCCTATATCCTTTCCTTCTGTGTGTACTTTTTATTTACCTTTTTTGGGGTTACCCTGAGGATGACATTTAACTTGTTTTCTTTATAACAACCTAGATTGTATTGACACCAACTTAAATCCAATACCATACAAAACTCTAGATCTATGCAGACAACCCTTTTATTATATCGTTTTCACCAATTACATCTTTATATCTCACATGTCTTGTAATCTAAATTTAAGCTTACTATCATGCATTTGTTATTATAAAGCAGGAAATACAGACCAGCTCTATTTATCAACCAAAAATACTTCAAATATGGTCATTATGCTTGTTAAGAAATCACCTGTAATGGAGGTTTGTTTTTTTTTTCTTTTGTAAGTACCATTTCAAGTTACTTTCTAACGTCCTTTCCTTGGGAAGGACTCTCATTAACACTTCTCGTAGGGCTATTCTATTAGTAACCAATTTTCTTAGCTTTTGTTTATTTGGGAATGTCTTAATTTCACTCTCAGTTTTCAGTGACAGCATTGCTGGATACAGTATTCTTGGTTGACAGTGCTTTTTTTTTTCCATCAATTTAAATATGTCATTTCACTGCTTTCTTGTCTGTGTGGTTTCTGAGGATAAACGAGCACTTAATCTTTTTGATTCCCTCCTTGTAGGTGATAGAAACCCTGGTGGCACAGCAGTTAACTGCTCAGCTGCTAACCTAAAGGTGAACCCACCAGCTGTTCTGCAGGAGAAAAATGTGGCAGTCTGCTTCTGTAAAAGACTACCCATTTAAAAAAAAAAAAAAATTACCATTGAGTTGATTCTGACTCATAGTGACCCTATAGGACAGAGTAGAACTGCCCCGTAGAGTTCCCAAGGAGCACCTGGGAAGTTCGAACTGCCAACCTTTTGGTTAGCAGCCTTAGCACTTAACCATTACGCCTCTGGAAACTGTACAGATTAGGGCCTTGGAAGCCCTATGGGGCAGCTCTACTTTGTCCTATATGGTCAGCATGAGTTGTAATCGACTTGCTGACAATGTTTTTTTTGTTTGTTTTGTTTTGTATACGATACTTTGCTTTTTCATAATGCTTTCAAAATTCTCTCTTTGTCCTTGGTTTTCAAGAGTTTGATTATAATGTTTCTTAAAGTGGCTCTTCTTGGATTTATTCTACTTGGAGTTTGTTGAGCTTCTTGGATGGTAAATTTATGTCTTTCATCATATTTGGTAAGTTTTAGGTCATTATTTCTTCAGATATTCCTTCTGCCTCTATCTCTTTTCTCCTTTTGGGACTCAGATAATATGTATATTAGCCTACTTGATGGTGTCCCACAGATCTCTTAGGCTTTGCTCACTTTTCTTGTTTTTTTTTTCTTTTTGCTCCTCAGACTAATCTCAATTGCTTTATTTTCAATTTGTTAACTTTTTTTTTCTGCCAATTCAAGTATTTAAGTCTGCTGATTAGTCCTTTAAGTGAACTTTTCATTTTTGTTATTATACTTTTCAGCTCCGTTCTGGTTCTTTTTAAAATAATTTTTGTCTCTTTATTGAAATTACTGATTTGTCCTTGAAGCATTCGCCTGATTTCATTTAATCCTTTCCATGTTTTCCTTTAACTCTTTGAGCAGTTTCTGTCCCCTTCTTTTGGTCTTTTGCATGGACCATCTTTTTCTGCCTACTTATACATTCTGTGATTGTTTAAACCAAGGTATTTAGCTATTAATCTTGGAAACTCTGGAGATTAGATTATTCTCCTTCTCTAAGGTTTGCTGTTCTTTCTCTTTAATATTGTTGTTATTTATTTCATGTTAATTTTTTATGATTTTAAATTATTAAAGGTTTAGTTCTCTGCTTCAACACCAAACCCTCTCTCTGAGAGAAGCTGCTGTTGCCATTTCCCTACTAGTCTCCCTCCCCAGAAGCACCAACTGTAGGATCCCTGAGTGAGGGTGCTAGCTGTGCTACTTCAGTACCAGACTCTATGACTTATATCAACTGGTGATGCCATACCCCACCAGACACCCATGTTGGGGACACTGACTGTGCTGCTCTGGTCTTGGACTACCCTCCTTGCATGGATGCTGGCTATACCCCTCTAGTATGCATCCCCCTCTTTGGGATTACCAGCTGTTGCTAACCACCTACCACTAGTCTAGTCTCTGCCATGTAAGCACTGATGGTGTAACCGTGGCACCAGATTCCCCACTCAGGAGTCCCTGCTGTCTCACATTCACCACAAGTTTCCTCTCCTGAAAGCACTGGCCATGCAGCACCAGCCCCAGAGTTCCACTTTGGAAGCTACAGCTCATTCAGTTTCACCATATGTCCTCATTACTCAGGAACTCTGGTCCATACTGCATTCATCATGCCACTCAATTCCAGACCTAACTGCTGAGGAACTCTGGCCTGAACTGTGCTCACCTTGATGCTCTTTCTTGGGACTCACCACATGGAACTGAACCCACAGTGCCTCCCCATCCCAAAGTTCATCACTCAGAAACTCCAGCCTGCACTGTGTTCACTTTGTGACTCTTTCCCAGGAGTCCTCTTAGTTTTCACATATGATGTTTGTTGTCTTTCCTATGAGTGCCATGACAAATACCAAAAAGTGAATGGTTTTAAAAATAGAAATTTATTGTCAACAATTCTGGAAGCTAGGATTTCAAATCAAGGTATTGACTGTGCCAATTCCTTCTGAGGACTTTGAGAGAGGAACTGTTCCATGCATATCTCCTAGCTTCTAGTACATGTCCCTAATCCTTGGCTGCTTATAGATATATACTCACATCATGCCTCCCCCATTGTGTGTAACTCTGTCTTTTCTCCTCTTTTATATCACACTCAGACCTCTGGGTGGCACAAGCATTTTGCACTCAATTCTAACCTAAAGCTTGGCAATTTAAACCCACCCAGTGACACCATGGAAGAAGTCCTGAAGATCTGCTTCTGTAAAGATAACAGCCAAGAAAACCCCATGGAGCAGTTCTAGTCTGTCACACATGGGGTGTAATAAGTTGGAATTGACTCGAAGGCTCGGGGTTTGGTTTGGTTTACTCAGAATCGATTAGGATTAGAAACCAACCTGCTTTGATATGACCTCCTTAACTTAAGTGATAACATGCAAACAAAAGCCTTATCTTTTCAAACAAGGTCACATTCACAGGTACAGCTGTTAGGACTTCAACATATCTTTTTTGAGGGCAAAATCTAATGCATTTACTTTGCTAAAGTGAAATAGTTTGTATTTGAAAGACATTTGTTTCTATTATTAGCTATCGATGTTTTTATTCAGAAATTGGTTTTGAATTATGTTTAAAGTCTTATGGATATATGTTAAATAGGTTTTCATAGTTCAACAATATATAGAATATTATAGCCATTGCGATCAAGTCAATTAATTCTGACTCAATGCTATAGGACAGAGTAGAACTGCTCCATAGGGTTTCTAAGGAGTGGCTGGTGGTTTTGAACTCCTGAGCATTTGGTCAGCAACCAAATGCTTAACCATTGTGGCAACAGGGCTCCAAAATGTTGTACAGTCCTGTATATACTTAAATGATCCATAACTGCACGCCTGAGATAAAACTCAGTGATTTTTATCTTCTGTTTCATCCTTTAACATGAAAACCTCATTTTAAGAATCTCTTTTCTCTTTTGTAAATATTGCTTTGAATTCTTCAATTTTCTCTAGCTATTTTTACTTTTTAATATTGCATGCAGTTTATTTCACGCTGATAAAGAATATGTTTATCTTAATTCTTTCTGAGTTTTCTCTGTTGTGTTTCCAAGGACTAGAAGTAGGATGAGCATACAGCAGGGTCTCAGAAAACATTGTGCAGTGAATAAATAAACCAATGATTGATAAAAAGTTTAGCATATATAATCAATACATTGTTTGTTTAATTATAAAATTTTAGCATATATAATCAATACATTGTTTGTTTAATTGTGATAATTTGGGAAACTAAAAGAGTCAACGGGAACAGTTAAAGTCATAGATCACTTTATTTTTTAAAAATGAGAGAAGCATTTTTTCATTCCCTAGGACTTTGCAATACTTCCTGGTTGGCAGCTAATTACCTGCAAGGACAGAAGGCCCCAGGGATCTCCTGAGAAGTCCAGTTCCCTCTGTGCTGCTTATGCCCTTCCTGTCAATGAAATAAAAGTGGACACACCATTTGTGCCCATCTTCTCATGTCTATACAATGTCATATATGTAATTTGGAAGTTGCTCTGAGTGGGAGAGTCTGAGATAAGACCTCAAATGGAGGACAGACATAGGGGGTCGCTCTGCAGTGACCCCCAGGCAGACAGGTTTACACATTCCTAATTCTGGTACCGGCCAGCTTTACAATCCAGGTAAGCTAGTTACATATCTGAGGTAGAAAATTTAAAAACTAAGGATTGAAAATATCAGAAATGCATAAATTCAGAACGTATTACTTTGGCCTGGGCTTGAAGGGAATTTCTATTAAGTTTTGTGGAACTTCATGAAGCAGAATGCATCTTAAGGTTCACAAGTTATCATCGTCTTCTGTTCAGCCTCGAGGATCCTGTGCTATGATTGGTTGTAGAATTTGCATGGTAAAACACACACACACACACACACACTTGTTTATGGCTGTTTTGTTGTGGATTTTTACTTTTTTTAGTGTTTTTGGGTTAGTTTAGCAGTGGAATGTAAAACTTTCTCATATTTAATGACATAAAGGTTCAGGTAGTGGTCATGTTTCCAGCAGAATGCTGACTTTTGAAAATTACAAGCAGCAAAACTGGCATTGCAATTCAGTGAATTGAGAAAGGTTCTTCAGTAAAATAATTTGAACATATAATAACTAAAACCCATTGCCCATTGCCGTTGAGCCAATTCCGACTCATAGGGCCCTATAGGACAGAGTAGAACGGGCCCATAGGGTTTCCAAGGAGCAGCTGATGAATTCAAACTGCCGACCTTTTGTTTATCAGCCATAGCTCTTAACCACTGCACCATCAGTGTCCCATATAATAACTAGTCAGAAATAAACTTTGTATTCTTTTCTCACACTAAAAATAAATTGAAATTGATTAATGGTTTAGATGTACAAAATAAAACTATGGAAAACTAGACAAGTGTATGTATAAGTAAATATTTACTTAAACCAAGAACAAAGGCAATGAAGAAAATATGAAGAAAAATAAATGAGGGCTTAAAAAAAGGGGAAAAATATCTCTGAAAAGAAGCTGCAGAGGTAAACTATATTAATTTTTTTTAATTGTGGAATTTATGTGGGTAATGGGAGAAATCAAAGACTAATGTTCACTAATGTATGATAATCTCTTACAAATTCATCAGGAAAAAAAAAGTCAACTAAAATCATAAAATTGTCATGAGCAAATATTTCAGGAAAGTATTACGCATAGATGACCAGCAATCAGAAAAGAACACCTGAATGATAAAGATACAGATTAAATCCACAACTGGGCCTTACTCTTTGACTTAGTGAATTACAGAGAAGAAAACTGGTTGATTACCAGTGGTGCTACAAGTTAAATAAAAGGACACTTACAGGTAAACCATATTAGATTCTTGATGGAAAGCAACCTAAACACATGAATTCAAAAGACACACTAACTTGTAAATGAAATGTGTAATGATTGATAGAATCAAGTATTCCCTTCCATTGATATTCATCTCAGTGTTGTATTAAATCAGCAATAAATTGGAAAAAAAAAAACTAGAGATAAATAAGAGGAAAATTATTACATACCTTTTGTTACTAAGGTGAAATATTATGAAGCTTTAAATTATTTTCCAAAGAGTTACCTTTCTAAAAGCATTTAAAGACATAACACATTCACAATAAAAATACTTAGAAAAATACAGAGTTATACATATCATGATGCTAATTCTGTAATATCCTTCACGTCCTATGACTAAATTCATCCATATCTTATGTATTTAATGATATATGTTAAAAATAGAAACCAAATGCTTATAGAAAATGCTGTATTTGCCTGTGGGAACACAAATGATTTTCTTTTTTTTTGTTTCACATATGTCTTAAACTACAATACTATAAAATGCATTTATAGAGTAAAAAAGATAATTAAAAAAAAACATAATTCAATGAAATTTTAACTGCAAAATACCACATCATGCTATTGGCCTTAATTCATTATTTCTTTACCTAAGGAAAAGCTGAGAATATGATATTTCAAAAACAAAAGCACAATTTGACAACTTGAAAATTCTCTCCCAAATGCCACAGTTTAATACAGTATTGCTTTCTGGACCAGGTGAAGGTATGTATATGAAATAAAACTGTCTGTAGAAAATTACTGAAGACATTTTAAAGCCTGATGCAAACAGATGGACGTTTGATAATTGATCAGGGTGCCTTGCAGAGAAAAAAATGAAATGAGTTCAGAGAAACGACTATGGGAAATTAGATGGAGAAGTTGAGTTTAGCTGACTCCCTGTCTTGCACACCCACTTTTATTCTATATGCAACCACTCCCACCCCCGTCCCCAGCTTTGCCTGCCTTCTGGGGTTGACACACATCCTTCTCAACAAGAGCAATTGTTCCTTCTTTATGTGAAATTGTCCTGCCCTGTTTCTTGCATCCTCCATTGTTATCCTCAGTAATACTGCCCTGATATCCATCCAGACTCCAAGGCCATGTTTTTTTTTTGGTTTGGATGTCCATCTGAAGCATCGATTTATTATAATGTATTTGTTTGCTCATTTCTGAACTTGCTGACTCTCACTCTCAGAATGCTGTGAGTTCAATAAAAATGGGATTTCAGCTCTTTTTTTTTAATTTTTATTGTGCTTTGAAAGTTTACAAATCAAGTCAGTCTCTCACACAAAAACTTACATACACCTTGCTACATACTCCCAATTGCTCTCCCCCTAATGTGATAGCCCTTTCCCTGCCTCCACTCCTTCTTTTTGTGTCCATTTCACCAGCTTCTAAGCCCGTCTACCCTCTCATCTCCCCTCCAGGAAGGAGATGCCAACATAGTCTCAAGTTCCACCTGATCCAAGAAGCTCACCCCTCACCAGCATCCCTCTCCAACCCATTGTCCAGTCTAATCCCTGTCTAAAGAGTTGGCTTTGGGAATGGTTCCTGTCCTGGGCCAACAGAAGTTCTGGGGGCCATGATCACTGGGGTCCTTCTAGTCTTAGTTAGACCCATTAAGCCTGGTCTTTTTACCAGAATTTGGGGTCTGCATCCCACTACTCTCCTGCTCCCTCAGGGGTTCTCTGTTGTGTTCCCTGTCAGGGCAGTCATCGGTTGTAGCCAGGCACCATCTAGTTCTTCTGGTCTCAGACTGATGCAGTCTCTGGTTTATGTGGCCCTTTCTGTGTCTTGGGCTCATAATTACCTTGTGTCTTTGGTGTTCTTCATTCTCCTTTGATCCAGGTGGGTTGAGACCAACTAAAGCTTCGTAGATGGCCGCTTGCTAGCATTTAAGGACTCAGACGCCACTCTCCAAAGTGGGATGCAGAATGTCTTCTAAATAGATTTTATTATGCCAAATGATTTTGATGTCCCCTGAAACCATGGTCCCCAAACCCCTGCCCCTGCTACACTGGCCTTCGAAACATTCAGTTTATTCAGGAAACTTCTTTGCTGTTGGTTTAGTCCGGTTGTGCTGACCTTGCCTGTATTGTGTGTTGTGTTCCCCTTCCCCTAAAGTAGTTCTTATCTACTATCTAATTAGTGAATGTCCCTCTCCCACAATCCTTCCCTCCCCCTCTCACAACCATCAAGGATATTTTCTTCTGTTTAAACTATTTCTTGAGTTCTTATAATAGTGATCTTACACAATATCTGTCCTTTTGCAACTGACTAATTTCACTTAGAATAATGCCTTCCAGGTTCCTCCATGTTATGAAATGTTTCATAGATTCATCGCTGTTCTTTATCGATGCATAGTATTCCATTGTGTGAATATACCATAATTTATTTATCCATTCCTCCGTTGACAGGCACCTTGGTTGCTTCAATCTTTTTGCTATTGTAAATAGTGCCGCAATAAACATGGGTGTGCATATATCTGCTCATGTAAAGGCTCTTATTTCTCTAGGATATATTCGAAGGAGTGGGATTACTGGATCCATAAAAAAAAATTTTTTTTTCTTTTTTTATGGTAGTTCTATTTCTAGCTTTTTAAGGAAGCACCAAATCGATTTCCAAAGTGATTGTACCACTTTACATTCCCACCAGCAGTGTATAAGTGTTCCAATCTTGCCAAGGCCTCTCCAACATTTATTCTTTTGTGTTTTTTTGGATTAATGCCAGCCTTATTGGAGTGAGATGGAATCTCATTGTAGTTTGATTTGCATTTCTCTAATCTTTTTACTCTTTTGGTGAAGTCTTTGGATGAGCATACGTGTTTGATTTTAAGGACCTCCCAGTTATCTACTTTTTCTTCTACATTGTTAGTAATGTTTTATATACTGTTTATGCCATGTATTAGGACTTCTAACATTATCCCTATTTTTTCTTCCATGATCTTTATCATTTTAGATTTTATATTTGGGTCTTTGATCCATTTTGAGCTCGTTTTTGTGGATGGAGTGAGGTATGGGTCTTGTTTCATTTTTTTGCAGATGGATATCCAGTTATGCCACCACCATTTTTTAAAAAGACTGTCTTTTCCCCTATTTAACTGTTTGGGGGCCTTTGTCAAATATCAACTGCTCATATGTGGATGGATTTATGTCTGGATTCTCAATTCTGTTCCATGGGTCTATGTATCTGTTGTTGTACCAGGACCAGGCTGTTTTGATAACTGTGGCAGTATAATAGGTTCTAAAATCATATAGAGTGAGGCCTCCCACTTTGTTTTTCTTTTTCAGTATGCTTTACCTATCGGGGCCTCTTTCACTTCTATATGAAGTTGGTGATTTGTTTCTCCATCTCATTAAAAAAATGTCGTTGCAATTTGGATCAGAATTGCATTAAATCTGTAGATCACGTTCGTCAAATAGACATTTTTATAATGTTAAGTCGTCCTATCCATGAGCAAGGTATGTTTTTCCACTTATGTAGGTCTCTTTTGGTTTCTTGCAGAAGTGTTTTGTAGCTTTCTTTGTATAAGTGTTTTACATCTCTGGTAAGGTGTATTTCTAAGTATTTTATCTTCTTGGGGACTACTGTAAATGGTATTGATTTGGTGATTTCCTCTTTGATGTTCTTTTTGTTGGTGTAGAGGAATCCAACTGATTTTTGTATGTTTATCTTGTATCCCGATACTCTGCTGAACTCTTCTATTAACGTCAGCAGTTTTCTTGAGGATTCCTTAGGGTTTTCTGTGTGTAAGATCATGTCATCTGCAAATAGAGATAATTTTACTTCTTCCTTACCAATCCGGATGCCCTTTATTCCTTTATCTTGCCTAATTACTCTGGCTAGGGCCTCAAGCACAATGTTGAATAAGAGTGGTGATAAAGGGCATCCTTGTCTTGTTCCTGATCTCAAGGAGAATGCTTTCAGGCTCTCTCCATTTAGGATGGTGTTGGCTATTGGCTTTGTATAAACACCCTTTATTATGTAGAGGAATATTCCTTCTATTCCTATTTTCTTAGAGTTTTTATCATGAATGAGTGTTGAACTTTGTCTAATGCCTTTTCTGTACCAATTGGTAAAATCTTGTGATTCTTGTCTTTTGTTTTATTTATATGATGGAATACATTAATTGTTTTTCTAATGTTAAACCATCCCTGCATACTTGCTATGAATCCCATTTGGTCATGGTGAACTTTTTTTTTTTTCATATGTTGTTGAATACCATTGGCTAGAATTTTGTTGAGAATTTTTGCATCTGTGTGCATGAGCAATATATGTCTGTAATTCTTTTTTTACATGGTTTTGGTGTCAGGGATATGCTAGCTTCATAGCATGAGTTTGGAAGTATTCCATCCATTTCTATACTCTGAAATGCATTTAGTAGTAGTGGTGTTACCTCTTCTCTGAAAGTTTGGTAGAACTCCGCACTGAAGCCGTCAGGCCAGGGCTTTTTTTGTTGGGGTTTTTTTGATTACCTTTTTAATCTCTTCTTTTGTTATGGGTCTATTTAGTTGTTCTATGTCTGTTTGTGTTAGTTTAGGTAGGTAGTGTGTTTCTAGGAATTCATCTATTTCTTCTAGGTTTTCATATTTGTTAGAGCACAATTTTTTGTCATAATCTGATATGATTCTTTTAATTTCAGTTGGGTCTGTTGTAATATTGCCCCTCTCATTTCTTATTCAGGTTATTTGCTTCCTCTCCTGTTTTTCTTTTGTCAGTTTGTCCAATGGTTTATCAATTTTGTTGATTTTTGAACCAGCTTTTGATCTTGTTAATTCTCTTAATTGTCTTTCTGTTTTCTATTTCATTTAGTTCTGCCCTAATATTTATTATTTGTTTTCTTCTGGGGCCTGGGGGTTTCTTTTGTCGTTCTCTTTCTATTTGTTCAGGATATAGGGATAATTCTTTGATCTTGGCCCTTTCTTCTTTTTCTATGTGTGCATTTATTGATATAAATTGATCTCTGAGCACTCCTTTTGCTGTGTCCCAAAGGTTCTGATGGGAAGTGTTTTCATTCTCATTGTATTCTCTGAATTTCTTTATTCCATCCTTAACATCTTCTATAATCCAGTCTTTTTTGAGCAGGGTATTGTTCAGTTTCCAAGTGTTTGATTTCTGTTCGCTGCTTTTCCTGTTATTGATTTCCACTTTTATGGCCTTATGGTCCGAGAAGATGCTTTGTAAAATTTCAGTGTTTTGGGTTCTGCAAAGGCTTGCTTTATGGCCTAATATGTGGTCTATTCTAGAGAATGTTCCATGCGCACTAGAAAAGGAAGTATACTTGGTTGCTGTTGGTGGGGTATTCTGTATATGTCTATAAGGTCAAGTTGGTTGATTGTGGCATTTAGGTCTTCCATGCCTTTATTGAGCTTCTTTCTGGATATCCTATCCTTTACCGAAAGTGGTGTGTTGAAGTCTCCTACTATTATAGTGGACCTGGCTATCTTGCAGCCCTGTCATTGGGTGCATAAATATTTAATACAGTTATATCTTCTTCGTATATTGTTCCTTTAATTGTTACATTCTGTCCTTCCTTATCCTTTACGATGGATTTAACTTTAAAGTCTATTTTGTCAGAAATTAATGTTACCACTCCTGCTCCTTTCTGACTGTTGTTTGCTTGATATATTGTTTTCCATCCTTTGAGTTTTAGTTTGTGTCTCTAAGTCTAAGGTGTATCTCTTGTTGGTCGCATATAGACAGATCTTGTTTTCAATCCATTCTGCCACTTTCTTTCTCTTTATTGGTGCATTTAGTTCATTTACATTCAGTGTAATTACGGGTAGGTATAAATTTAGTGCTATCATATTGATGTCTTTTTTGTGTGTTGTTGACAGTTTCCCCTTCTCACTTAATTTTATGTGCTGAGTAGATTATCTTTATATATTGTCCTTTCTTCATATTTGATGTTGTTGATGTTGTTTCTGTTGAGTACATTTTTCTTGTATATTATTTTGATGTGTAGGATAGTTTGTCTCCTTTGTGGTTACCTTATTATTTACCCCTATTTTTCTAAATTTAAATGTAACTTTAATTTCTTTGTATCACCTTGTCTTCCTCTCCATGTGGAAGATCTATCACTACCTTTCTTAGTACCTCTTTAGTGTTTTAATGTTGTCTTCTTTTACATAATAATGTCGCTGTTTCAGTTTGGAGTGTTTTTTAATCTTGATTTATTTTCGTGATTTCCCTGTCTGGGTTGACATGTGATTGCTCTGCCTAGTGTTCTAGTCTTGGATTGATACCTGATATTATTGATTTTCTAACCAGAGAACTCTCTTTAGTATTTCTAGTAGTTTTGGTTTGGTTTTTACAAATTCCCTAAACTTCTGTTTATCTGGAAATGTCCTAATTTCACCTTCATAGTTGAGAGACAGTTTTGCTGCTTATGTGATTATTGGCTGGCAATTTTTTTCCTTCAATTTTTTATAGAAGTCATCCCATTGCCTTCTTGCCTGCATGGTTTCTGCCGAGCAGTCCGAGCTTATTCTTATTGGCTCTCCTTTGTAGGTGACTTTTCGTTCATCCCTAGCTGCTCTTAAAATTCTTTATCTTTGGTTTTGGCAAGCTTGATTATAATACGTCTTGGTGACTTTATTTTATCAACTACCTTATGTAGAGTTCGATGAACATCTTGGATAGATATCTGCTCATCTTTCAAGATATCGGGGAAGTCTTCTGCCAACAAATCAACAATTCTCTCAGTATTTTCTGTTATCCCTCCCTGTCTGGTACTCCAATCACTCGAAGGTTATTTCTCTTGATAGAGTCCTACATGATTCTTGAGGTTTCTTTGTTTTTTTCAATTCTTTTATCTGATTTTTCTTCAAATATGTTAGTGCCAAGTGCTTTATCTTCAAGTTCAGAAATTCTGCCTTCCACTTCCTCAAATCTGCTTCTCTGACTTTCTGTTGAGTTGTCTACTTCTGTAATTTTATTTTTAGTCTTCTGAATTTCTGATTGCTGTCTATCTATGGATTTTTTCAGCTTATTAAATTTTTCACTCTGTTCCTGAATAATCTTTTTAATTTCTTCAACTGCTTTCTCTGCGTGTTCTTTGGTTTGTTCTGTGTATTGCCTCATTTCCTTCCTGATTTCTTGAAGGATTCTGTATATTAATCTTTTCTATTCTGCCTCTGGTAATTCTAGGAAGGCACTTTCATCTAGAAGATCCCTGGATTCTTTGTTTTGAGAGCTTTTTGAGGTGATCATGGTCAGTTTCTTTATGTGACTTGATATTGAGTGTTGTCTCCAAGCCATCTATAAGTCATTGTATTAGTTTATTTTATGTTTGCTTATTGTGTCATAGCTTCTTACTTTGTTTTGTTTTGATATGCCCAAGTGGGTTGCTTGAGTGTGCTAGCGGGGTTATTTTTGCCTTTGGAGCTCTGACATCCTGTCCCCAGATGGCTAGAGCTGTTATCAGGTATACCTCTCTAGAAGTCCATTCTCTTTTCTTGTATGAATTCAGCTCAGGTTTCCAGGTAACTGATCATCAAGTGTGTGATACAGGCTCTGTCCTACAGTCTTAGTGGGGCAGGAGTGTTTGGTGTATGTACCGGTATCTGATTGGAGCAGGGGGTCACACCCTGAACAAGGCAGGGGCCTGAGAATCAACCCCCATGTGTCTCTGAGGAAAGTGTGTCCTTTTTCCCTAGAGCGTACAGGTGGATGGGTTCTGCAGACAGACCATGGGCACCCAGTGTTTTTGGTTGTAAGGACTGGGAGGTACCAGTTATCCTTGGACCCCTGTCATGGGTGGCTGGGTGACCTGAGTGGAGCTACCAGTCCTTAGGCCCCTGATGTGGGTAAGTGAGGACCCTGTTTAATAGGCAAAGCGACATCAAACACCCACCTTTCCGCTGCACAGCTGAAATGGTTAGACCTTGCCAACAAGGGCCTATTCTCTTGAAACAAGGGCCTATTCTCCTGAAATAGGTGCACACAGGTCTGTGCAGAGGGGAAACGTGCTCAAAGTCCACGGACCATTTATGTCTGAACAGGAGCCACTTCTGTCCTGAGCTCCCCCAGTTAGTGGAGCTGGGAAATAATTGCAAATTTATTCCTTCTCCAAGGCTGGGAGGATGGCCCTAGGTGCTCAGCAGGGCCTATCTCAGGCCCAGGGAATTCAGCTGCTGAAGCTGGCTTGGGGGTGGGGGGGTGGCCACAGTAAAATATATGCAAGTACTTAGCTTTTGCTGAGAGGGCCGTTCTTCTGTACTTCCAAAAGTATGAGTAGGTTGTGTGGCTAGCTGCTTCTCCCTGAGGAAACTGTGGCCAAATGCTAGTACCAGCCTGCCACTGCCACTCCAGGGCATGGTGCCTGAGGGATCCCTACAGTTCAGGTCTGGTAACTCCTCTCCACTTCTGAACCCTCTCTTCCTACCTCTCCCCCTCAGTTCATTTTCTAACCTTGCCTTTGATGTTCAGGGATCCTAGCTTGTCATAAATATGCTCATTTCACTTGTTTTTTCAGGCCTTTGTTGTAAAGAGGGCTCGCTGGAAATGTCTGTCTATTCCTCCTTCTTGTCTCTGCCTCGGATTTAAGCTGTCTTGATCACAGGGTATTTCCATATTATAGCACAGTCCCTGGCACATAACAGGCACTGAATAAATTTCTATGAAAATGCTATCGAATAGAGGCAGTCTCACAAAGCATTCCTCAAATTTCTGAATTGTTTGTCCACTTTCATAATCTAATTTGTACAACCTGTGATTCAGTTTCCTTTCAAGTAAGAGCAGGTTTTTTTTGTACCTGTGCCTCTCATGTTCTTGATTTTCTCTGAGCTATTGAACCACTCCTAGAAGACAGAAAATTAATACACGATAACAATGTTCTCTGATCTAATGCCTTAGGTTATTATTATTTTTCTAATGTTTTTTTTCCCTGTCCTTAAGCCAAGCTTTATAATAATCACAGATTTCATAATTTTGTCAGTCTGGTAGATTTCTAATTTTTAATAATAGATATTTTTTGAAAATTTTCATTATGCCCAATTGATTCTTGAGAATAATAATAATGAACCTTTGTGCTATAAGAATTAAATAACAATTATTGATCACTCTTTTCTACCTTTTTTTAATGTTTAGTGTTATTTGCTAAAAATTAGCAGACACTAATACATTATTCTCCCTTTAATGAAGACCTGAATCCTCTGAGATGGGAGTTATTATAACCTTTTTGTAGACAAGAATAGTGACTTGGGAGTTTTAAATTGTTTAATTAAAATAAATTACTTTACTTAAGGTGAAAGAACCAGGTTTCTAACTTAGGTTTTCCTCTTTTAAAAACTAGTGTATCTTCTAGTCTGAGGTGCTTCCTCAGGCACTCAAAAATGAAATGACATTACATTCAGAATCTCACTGTTCAGAGTCTATGTTGTTGGCTGAGACTATGCTGCTCACAGATAAGAGCAGAGGGGCCTGCTTTTACAATAATCTAATTTCATGTGTTCCTATTATTATCATCAAACAGTACCAAATAAGACTATTACTTTGGGGAACTTCATATTTGAAAGGGAACTCTGTGTTCAACACTTTGTTTCGATTATTTTACTGTAGCTACTACATACAAAAACCAAATATGTTGCCATCAAGTTGACTCCAACTCATGGCATCACCATGTGTTACAGAGTAGAACTGCTCCATAGGATTTTCTTGGCTGTAATCTTTATGGAAGCAGATCACCAGGCCTTTCTTCCACAGTGCCACTGGGTGGGTTCCAACCACCAAATATGAGATTAGTAGTCAAGTGAAAACAATTTGCACCAGTGATTTACACTTGACTACTAATCTAAAGGTTGGGAGTTTGAGCCCATCTAGTGGCACCATGGAAAAAAAGTCCTAGTGACCTGCTTCCATAAAAATTACAGCCAAAAAAATTATGGAGCAGTTCTACTGTTTAAAATATGCGAAAGTCATGAGCTGGAATTGATTGGAAGGCAATGGATTTTAGTTTTTGTTTGCTTTTTGTTTTTTTACTACATTTGTAGCTGAAAGGACATACTGATATCTAAAGTAATCATGAGGCTATCTATGGAGTTGTTGTGATTACAGATTTTAAAGATAATATTCAAGGGACAGTATCTTACAAATGCCTCTTAAGTATAAACCATACAGCATTATTAAAGAAAGATTGTATCCTTTTGGCTTAATACAAGGCAAAACAGCCATGGCTTAATATAAGGGAAAACAGTCTCCAAGACCTGCTGGACAACTAATGTTTGTCTTCTCCAAAGGAACAGCAGTAGAGTCTTTTCCAAATTCAGTTTACAAAATTCTACTCACATTTCTGTCTGAACCCCAGTGCCAAATGCAATAGGAATGACCAACACGGTTTTCCCAGTGGGCTTCATCCTTTTAGATTTCTCCAAATGGCCCCAGCTGGAAAAGGTTCTCTTCTGGTTTGTGGCAATCTTCTACACCATGATCATCTTTGGAAACCTGACCATTATTGTGCTCTCCTGCATAGACCCTCGTCTCTACACACCGTCATTCTTCTTCCTTAGCAATCTCTCCTCCTTGGAGCTTTGCTTTACCACAACTATGGTGCCCCAGATGTCAAACCTGTGGGGACCTGAGAAGACCATCACCTACACGGGTTATGTCATCCAGCTTTGTGTGTTCCTCCTTTTAAGTGCCACACAGAATGCACTTTGCTGGTGGTGATGGCCTTTGACTGCTATGTTGCTGTCTGCCAGTGACTGTGCTACACCATTATTACAAACCCTCTTCTCCGTTAGAAGCTGGCCCTCACAGCCTGGCTCTCCGGCCTGATGCAATCTCTGATCCAATCTCCCATCACACTCCAGCTGTCCTTCTGTGCCTACCACCACGTGGATGACTTTCTCTGTGAGGTGCCTACCCTCATACACCTGGCTTGTGGAGACACCTCCTCCAATGGATGGCAGTTGACCATCTCTGCCATCCTTTTCACCATCCTGCCTATAGGGTTGATCCTAACATCTTATGGCTACATAGCTCAAGCTGTGGGGAAAATCAAGTCAGAAGAGTGGAGGCAGAAAGCCATTGCCACCTGCTCCTCCCACCTTCTGGTGGTCTTCATGTTTTATGGGACAGTGGCAATTGTTTACACAGACCCTAAGAATGACTTTGCTTCCAAACATGGAAACTTCTTCACCTTCTACTACACTGTAGTTAACACCGTTGTTGAACCCTCTCATCTATACCCTGAGGAACAAAGAGGTAAAAGAAGCCCTGCTAAGATGGCTGATAAAGGGGTTCAGTAAACAACAATAGTGGATAACTGGTCTTTTGGACCAGACTGAAACTTGAAAATTATGACATCCACCCATACTATTTAAAAGGGAGGGATAGGAACTGGTTGAATGGATACAAGAAACCAAGGATGGAAAGGGGGAGTGTGCTGTCACATTGTGGGGATTGCAAGTAGGGTCACATAACAATGTGTGTATAAAGTTTTTATGAAAAATTAACTTGAGCTGTAAACTTTCACATAAAGCACAGTTAAAAAAAAGGGGATGCAAAAGAGATTGTCTTTGAAACATCACTTAAAAAATGTAGATTTAGTTTAAAGAAGGTAATTGTGCCACTAGAATTTAAGCTCAGTATGAGCACAGATTTGTAAAGAATATCTGGCACACAGTGAATATTTGTTGAATAACTAACTGAAGATTATCGAGCAAATACAGTCTATAAGATTGCAATATGCGTTTTATGCAAATTATATAAAACGTGCTAAGAGGAAATACATTTCTTTAAAACATGTCAGGCTCTTGTGTTTATCTTAATGTAATGTAAAATTACCATAAAGTGGGAGTCATCCAAATTTTCTAATAATAAATTTAATTCTAGGAAACATTAATCACAAGTTTCTAAAATCAAGCAGCAATAAAAAATTTATATCTAAATCAGAGAGATTTTGTACCTACAAATTGAAGACAATCACTCATGGTGATTTAAACATTTTTTTTTTATACTATCTTGGACACAGTCGCCAAGATGTCAGCATAATTTACATTAAACGAGGAACCACCACTTCCTGGCTTCTTACAAATGAAAACTGTGAGAAACCTGGAAGCTGTAAACTGCATGGATACAGAAAGACCCGGGCCATCCTAGCATTCCTCCACGTACGCTTATAACAAAATGACCACTCAGCAGAGCCTGCATTCAGCGCTTGAGCATCAAGCTCGAGAATCCAGTAGCTTTTCAATGACGGGAAAGGAAAACACAGGATTTGGGAATTTTGGGAAGCAGAAAGATTATTGTTATTTCAAGTCTAGTTTAGGAAAAACTCTTGCCCTGAAGAAATGGCATGGTCTTGACATCATACAAAATGTAAAAGAGGCATAAATTGGAAGTTTTAAGTTTGAGAATTCTATTTAAGTCTAAACTGAAAATATACTCACCAGAAAGACAAGAAAAATAAAATGCAGTGAAGTAACACTTCATTTACCAGAACAGAGGTACAGGCACAAAATAGGAATGGTATAAAAATGAGCATCATTTACTCAAAAGGAGATGAATAGAAATTCATTGAAGCCGATCTCAGTGTTTTTGAATATTATAAACATTGAACAGCAAAAATTAGTTTATAATATGATTATTCCATTCTCTAGGAGACATAATGCAAGTGTGTGATTGTGTGAGACAGAGAGAGAGAGCACAGAGATGAAAGAAAGACATAGAGAAAAAAATAAATGATGTTTTGGGGGATTGCCAGGTCTTTCTTCATTGGTACCTTAGGGTGAATTCAAACCACCAACTGTTAGGTTAGTAGTTGAGTGCACTTTGCACTACCAGAGACCTCATATAGAGAAACACATTGTATATATTCTTCAAAATATTTAAAATTTAAAGAACTTAAAAAATAAGTCTTAGTCACTAGATAATTTACCTAAAAATGTTGAGTTTTGAATAATCTGGGGTAAATGTATTACTATTATGTCTCTTTTAAAACTCAAACTTACACACATTTCCTATATTGACATTGTTTTGTTTTACACACACCACTAACGTGGTGCTTTTTTCTCTTTTAGTTTTTCTTTAGTATTCCGAGGCATCAGCAAGGCTGCTTGACCCCTTCTTCTCCATTCAATATAGGACTAAGTGTATTCTTTCAGGAAACATACTTTATTCAAGCATTTACTTTGAGGCAGACACTATATTGGGCACTGGGGAATTTCTAGTGGTAAAAATGTCTCATCTCATGACTCTTACGTTCTGTTGTGGAGTACAGGTAATAAATGAAAAAATGTCAGGGCTGTGTTATGGTTAATGTTCTGAAGAAAAATGAAGCAGGCTGAGAAACATTTCACTATTTTATATTCACTGATCAGGAATGCCTTCTTAAATAATGGAATAGTGGAGAATTGTTGTTGTTAGTCGTCAATGACTCAATTCTGACTCATGGTGACACCAAGTGAGCAGAGCAGAACTGCACTGTGTAGGTTTTCATGGCTGTGACCTTTCAGAAGCAGATTGCCAGGCCTTATTTCTGAGGTGCTTCTTTTTTTTTTTTTCTGGGTGGGTTTGAACTAGTATGCTTTCTGTTTAGTCCAACATGTAACCATTTGCACCACCCAAAGACTCCTAGTGGAGAATAGAGCTGAACAAATTGAGGAAATAGTTGACAACATATCTGTGGAGAGAAATTGCCAAGCAAAGAGAAAAGTAATTTTAGTTTTAATAAGTTTGTTAAGTCCATTTATGTTTATTGTTACGCCAAATAAGTTTAATTGTATTCCCTCATGTTTTGTTTTATGTTTTCTCTTTTTTATTTTAAAAAGTCTTCCACTATGTAGTCTACTTTTTCAAAAACTTTCTGATAGTTAAGAAATTTTGGATATTTTTTGTTTTCTTTTCACCAATGTTTTAATGAGAAACTTTTAGTCCACTTTTTCTTTAAAAAAAAGAATTAGAGAATATCAATTGTTTCCCTTGCACAAATAAGAATAAAATAGTTTTAAAAATATTTCTCTCCCTTTTCTTCCTTCTTTCAGCATCCAATTTTAGTTATTGTTCATACCTTAGTGCTTATTGCTAAAATTTTAGATATGCTTACATTATCACTACCTGACATTAATTTTAAATAATTTAACTGACGTTGACAAATTATGAAGCAGCCACCAGCTTATTCTCCATTTTTTTGTTTTTTATTTCTCCCCTAACTTAGATCAATTCTTATTACATATCTTTCTGTTGTCTGGCCATCACTACTTCTTGTCTAGTCATAACTAGACCCATGGGTAGTTGAATAACGTGTATTACCATATGTTTTTGTATTTTTCATGTTTTTTTTCCTGTTATTTATTTCTAGTTTCACTCCACTGAGGTCAGAGAAAATACTTTGTATGATTTCAACCTTTTTTAAATTTATTGAGACTCTATGACCTAACATGTAAGCTATCCTGGAAAATGCTCCATGTGCACTGTACTAGAATGTACATTGTGCTGTTGTTGAGTGAAGAGTTCTGTATATGTCTGTGAGGTTTAATTGGTTTATAGTGTCATTCAGGTCCTCTGGTTCCTTGCTTGATCTTCTTTCTAGATGTTCTCTCCAATATTGAAAGTGCTGTATTGAAAGCTTCAATTATATTATAGCGCTATCTATTTCTCCTTTCAAATCTACCAGTTTTTGGTTTACATATTTAGATGCTCCAATGTTGGGTGCATATATATATATGCATAATTGTTAAATCTTCTTGATGAATTGACCCTTTTATCACTATATAATGAACACTTTTATCTCTTCTAATAGATTGTGTCTTCGAGTTTATTTTGTCTCACGTAAAGATTGACACTCCAGCTCTCTTTTGATAATAACTCACATGGACTACTTTTCCATCTTTTTACTTTCAACGTAATTGTCTTTTAGTCTAAGGTGTGTGTCTTGAAAATTGCGTACAGTCGGATTTTTTTTTTTTTTAAGTCCATTCTGCCACACTCTGACTATTGATTGGAGCATTTAGTCTATTTGGATTCACTGTAACTGCCAATAAGAAAGCATTTACTTCTGTCATTTGTGCGTGTGTGTGCGTGTGTGTGTATATGTCTTAAACCTTCTTTGTAGTTTTATTCTAATACTGCCATCTATTGTGTTTTCTTGATTTTGACAGTGAGCCATTTTATTCCCTTCTGCTTTTCTTTTGTTTATACGTTTTAAAGATATTTACTTAGTGGTTACCATGAATCTTGCATTAACAGCATTGATAACATCCTGTTAAGTTCATGCCGACTTAACTTCAGTAACAAACAAGAAATTCTATACATACACCATCCTCCTCCTTTTGTTGTTATTACTGATTACATCCTTATATTTCATTAAAAAAATATACACCCTATAAAATAATTTTATCCTACCTTTTTATATATTGGTTATTAAAAGGCATGAAAGACCAAACAATCAGAATTACCTACTCCTTATACCTGTCCACTAAAAAAAAAAAAATGACCAGTGAAAACTTTATGAATTTTGTGTAGTATAAAACAACCAAACATTGTCTGATATAATGCCAGAAATGAGCCCCTCAGGTTGGAAGACTCTCAAAATATGACTGAGGAAGAGTTGTCTCCTCAAAGTAGAGTTGATCTTAATTATGTGGAAGGAGTGAAGCTTTCAGGACCTTCATTTGCTGATGTGGCATGACTCAAAATGAGAAGAAACAGCTGCAAACATCTGTTAATAATCAGAAAGTAGAACCTATGAAGTACTAATCTCAGAAAATTGGAAGTCTTCACAAATGAAATGGAGCACATAAAGATAGATATCTTAGACATTACTGCGGTGAAATGGACTGGTTTTGGCCATTTTGGATCAGACCATCATATGGTCTATTATGCTGGGAATGATAAATTGAAGAAAAATGGCATCACTTTCATTGTCAAAAATAACATTTCAAAATCTGTCCTGAAGTAAAAATGCTGTCAGTGATACGATAAATATCCATATACCTATTTAAAAAAAAAAAAAAAATAAGGAAGACGGAAACCCTGGCATAGTGTTAAGTGCTACAGCTGCCAACCAAAAGGTCAGCAGTTCAAATCCACCAGGCACTCCTTGGAAACTCTATGAGGCAGTTCTACTCTGTCCTGTAGGGTCACTATCAGTTGGAATTGACTGGACAGCAATGGGTTTTTTTTTTTTTTTAATAAGGAAGACCAGCTAATACGACCATTATTCAAACTCGAGCACCAACCACTAACATCAAAGATGAAGAAGTTGAAGACTTTTACCAATTTCTGCAGTCTGAAATTGATCAAACATGCAATCAAGATGCACTAATAATTACTAGCAATTGGAATGTGAAAGCTGGAAATGAAGAAGAAAGATTTGTAGTTGGAAAATATGGCCTTGTTGATAGAAACGTTACCAGAGATAGCATGATAGGATTTTGTAAGACTAATGACCTATTCATTGAAAATACCTTTTTTCAACAACATAAACAACAATTATACACATGGACCTCAATGAATGGAATGTACAGGAATCAAATAGATTATATCTGTGAAAAGAGGTGATGGAGAAGCTCAATATCATCAGACAGAACAAGCCAGAGGTATACTGTGTAACAGATAATCAATTGCTCATGTGCAAGTTTAAGTCGAAACTGAAGAAAATTATAAAAAGTTCAAGAGAGCTGAAGTATGGCTTTGAACACTCCCACCTGAATTTAGAGACCATATCAAGAATAGATTTGATGCACTGAACACTAACAACCAAAGAACAGACGAGTTGTGGGATGGTATCAAGGACATCACATATGAAGAAAATGTCATTAAAAAGACAAGAAAGAAAGGAAAGATCAAAATGAATGTCAGAAGAAACTCTCAAACTTGCTCTTAAACATAAAGTATCTAAAAATTGATGAAATGATGAAGTAAAAGAGCTGGACAAAAGATTTCAAAGGGCAGCTGAAGAAGACAAAATATTATAACAACATGTACAAAGACCTGGAGTTAGAAAACCAAAAGGGAAGAAAGTGCTTGGCAGTTCTCAGGCTAAAAAAACTGAAGAAAAAATTCAAACCTCAAGTTGCAATATTGAAGGACTCTAGGGGCAAAATATTGAATACCACAGAAGCATCAAAAGAAGATGGAAGGAATGCACAGTCACTGTACAAAAAAAAAAAAAAAAAAGAATTGATCAATATTCAACCAGTTCAAAAGGTAGCATCTGATCAATAACTGATGGTATTGAAGGCAGAAGTCCAGGCTGCTCTGAAGATATTGGTGAAAAACAAGACTCCAGGAACTGGTGGAATACCCTTCGAGATGTTTCAACAACGAGGTGTAACACTGGAAATGTTCACTTATCTATGCCAAGAAACTTTGAAGACAGGTTCCTGACCAACCAACAGGAAGAGATGCATATTCCTGCTCATTCCGAAGAAAGATGATCCAACGGAATGCAGAAAGTATCTAACAATATCATTACTATCACACAAGTAAAATTTTGCTGAATATAATTCAAAAACAGTTGCAATACTACATTAACATTAAACTGCCAGAAATTCAAGTAGGACTAAGAAGAGGATGTGGAGCGAAAAGTATCATTGCTGATAACAGATAGATCTTGATGGAAAGCAGACTTCCAGAAAGATGTTTACCTGTGTTTTATTGACTATGCAAAGGTATTCAATTGTGTGGATTCTCACAAATTATGAATAACACTGCAAATAATTAGAATTCTGGAGCATTTAATTGTGCTCACGAGCAACCTGTACATAGACCAAGAGGTGGTCGTTTCAACAGAACAAGGGGGATACTGGATGGTTCAAAATCGGGAAAGGTGTGTGCCAATGTTATGTCCTTTCATCATACTTATTCAATCTGTTTCCTGAGCAAATAATCCAAGAGTCTAGACTATATGAAAGAGAATGAAACATTAAGAATGGAAAAAGACTCATTAACAACCTGAGTTATGCAGATGACACGACCTTGCTTGCTGAATATGAAGAGGACTTGAAGCGCTTGCTGATAAACATCAGTATGAATTGCACCTCATACGTGAAGAAAGTAAAAGAACATGAAGAAAATAAAAATTCTCACAACTGGGCCATAAACAACATCATGATAAACAAAGAAATGATTGACTTTGTCAAAGATTTCATTTTATTTGTATCCATAATCAATGCCCATGGAAACAGCAGTCAGGAAATCAAACGACCTCTTGCATTGGATAAACCTGGTGCAAAAGAGCTTCTTAAAGTGTTAAAAAGTGGAGATGTTGTTTTGAGGATGATAGTGTGCCTTACACAAGCTATGATATTTTGAATCTCCTCAGATACATGTGAAAGCTGGGCAATGAATAAAGAAGACCAAAAAAAATTGATGTATTTGAATTACGGTGTTGGTGAAGAATATTGAACATACCTTGGGCTGCCAGAAGAACAAACATCTGTCTTGGAAGCATACAACCAGAATGCTCCTTATAAGCAAGGACGGCAAGACTTCATCTCATGTATTTTGGACATGTTATCCGGAGGGACCAGTCCCTGGAGAAAGACATCATGCTTGGAAAAATAGAGGGTCAGTGAAAAAAGAAAATTTCTCAACCAGATGGACTGACACAGTGGCTTTAATAATGGGCTCAAACACAGTAACGATTGTGAGGATGGTGCAGGAATGGGCAGTGTTTCCTTCTGTTGTACATAGGATCTCTAAGAGTTGAAACCTAGTCAATGGCACCTAACAACAACAGCAACTATACTTATCCATGTAATTACCTTTTCTGGAGATCTTTCTTTTTACAAATGACTTTGCATTACTTTCTATTTTTTTTTTTTCTATCTGATGGACTCCTTTTAGTATTTTTTGTGGAGCCATTGGGGTGGATATGAACTCTCTCAGCTTTTGTTTGTCTGGGAATGTTTTAACTTCACCATCGTTCCAGAAGAACAGTTTCACTGGGTATAGTATTCTTGCTTGACTTTTTTTTTCCTTTCTATACTTTAAGTATATCATTCCATTTCCTTCTGGCATCCAATATTTCTGAAGAGAAATCAGTACTTAATCTTATTGGGGATCCTTCATACGTGTCTTTTTTTTTTCAATCTCTAGGTGCTTTCTGGATTCTCTTTTTAACGGTATTTTTTGAGAACCTGATTGTGATGTATCTAGGTGCAGAAGTTTTTGAATTCATTCTGCTTGAAGTTCTTTGAGCTTCTTGGATTTGTAGATTCAAGTCCTTCATCAGGTTTAAGAATTTTTCTTTGATTATTTCTTTTAATGTTATTTCTGTCCCTTCTCTCTCTCTCATCTCCTTCTGGAATTCCCAGGATGCATATTTTAGGTCTGTATATGTTGTCCCATAATCTCATTAAACCATGCTTAGCATTCTTGTGCCTATGTTCTTGTTAATTTTTACCCTTTGAAATTTTGCCTATCTTATCCTCTAATTCTCTGATTCTTTGTTCAGCCTGATAGACTCTCTTGTTAAATTCTTCCATTGTACTTCCCATTTCAGTTATTATCTCTTTCGGTTCCAATATTTCTGATTGCTTTCTCTTTATAGTGTCTTTCTCTTTTTTGTAAATCCTCATTTTGTTCATACATATTTTTTCTTATTTTTTTTAGACCTTTGTTTATGTTTCCCCTTAGTTCTTTGGTTATGTTTAACATTGTTGTAATGTATTCTTTTCATTCTGCTTATTATTTGCACTTCCTCGATGCAATTTTACTCCCTTCTTTTTCTTCATTTGAATGGGCCATTGTTCTCTTATGTTTGTATGTCTTGTGATTTTTTTTGTTGATGCTTTGGAATTTTTAACCGTGTTAACTTTCTCAATTCTTTCCAGTTTGGTTGTTTTTTCTGCACTAAACTCTTAGGTGGGCAGAGCCTTTGGACCTTGCTCAACTGCTTCCTCTCCCTCTCTGTTATAGCTCCTCCTCTCTCCATGTTTTAATTAGAATTCAAGAGTTCAAGAGCTCAGTTCTCAACTGGCAGTGTCTCCTAAACACACTGGGAACACACAGTGATCAATCAGTCCACCAAATGAGGGAACTACTCAGGAGTAATATCATGCACTAAACTATCTGTCCAGCAGGGGGTGCAGTCCTTTCTGCCTCTTCTGCTCTTTTTCTGTGACCAATTAATCAGTTGGAAAGCCAACATTCAGTGAACCCCCTGCAGAGCCAGGTCTTACCCTCAGGTTTTGTCTGAGTCTTCCTTCCCTGCTCTATGTGGGCCACGTATATATGAGCTGACAAGCAGATTTTCCTCTGTATCAGGAAAAGAAGGGGTAGTGGTCCACAGACAGATTGCCAAGATATCTATCTAGTTGATTTCAGAGCCCCAGAGATCCTGTGTTGGTTGAAGTAGCAGTCTCCACTTAAGAGACATGCCTCCTAGCTTCACTGCAAGGGACATTCTGTAGCAATTCATAAAAGATGACAGTTACTAAGTGGGAGAGGTGGTGTCATACTCCAAACAAACCCCCAGGGAGATCTTCCTGGTTGATTTCAGAGTTCTGGCCGTAGTATGTTGGCTGTGGTTGCAAGTTTCACTCAAGGCGTCTGCTTCCTAGCTCTCAGTCATCTCTTCTCAGAGCCAAAAAGGGGAGGCCATCAGACCCCAAATGATCCCTGGGGAGATCCTTTTGTGTGTGTTTGTGTGTGTGTGAGTCTTAGCTATGGGGTGTCCACTGTGTGAAGGCAGGTAGAGTTCTGGCTTTGGGAGAAGACTTCACTGTAGGTAGCCTTCCGTAGCAATTTGCAGCAGTCTGACAGCCAACAATTACTTAGTATGGGAGGGGCTACCACACTCAGAACAGACCCCCAAGGAAATATTCCTTGTTGATTTCTGAGCCCTGGCAATAGTATGTTGGCTGTGATAGCAGGCTTCACTCAAGGTGCCCATTTCCTAGCTGATAGCAGCCTCAGTTAGCAGCTCTCAGTGTTGATCAAAAGCAGGACTGGGGATGAGAGGCAGATCCAGCTGGCCCCAGGGAGACCTGTCTTGTTGGTTTTGGGTGCACAGGCAGGCAGAGTGCTGGTTGTGGGAGTGGGCTCCACTGCAGGGGGCCTTCTAGAACAATTCTCAGTTGTTTGGCAGCCTATAGTTCCCTGGTAAGGGAGGGGTTGTCACACTCAAAAACAGACTCCAATGGGGGTCTGCTTTACTGATTTTAGAGATTAAGATTGGTGTCGGTCTCTTTGCAGAGGCAGGGATGTAGTGGCTTGGGAAACAGGCTACTTTACTGGGGCCTCTTCTCCAGTTCTCAACAGCCTGTGGCCTTAGTGGCTCAGGGGAAGTGTAGGGATGGTGGGAGAATTCATTTTCTGCCATATGCAATTCGTCATTTTCTGGTTGACTTTTGCCAGTCAGCTGTATCCTGCTGCTGTCCTCTGCTCCTTGATTCAGAGTCCCTCAAGAACTAGTACTATTTTCCTGTTGTATTTCTTGGTGTGTTTTTGCGAGACGGTGGCAATGATGATCTCTTTATGCCACCCTCTGCCCAGAATCTCCCTCAATATCACTAAATAACATTTTATATAACTTTTGACCTATAATATATTTTTAAATTGAAGACTACATTTTCAAAGAATTTACATGAAACTAGGGAGAGGTATATGAAAGTAAAGTAACATGCAATTCATTTGGGGGGAAAGGCAAGTGTGTGTGTGTGTGTGTGTTGTGTGTATCAGAACTCTATGTTTATAGAAAATGTAAGTTTAATACATCCACTTGCATTATTGCCAAAGCAAATAAAACTATAAGTAGAATGGATAACCATTCCAAACCAATAAAAAATAATAATGAGTAGGACATAAGCTTCAATCATTCAGACAAAAGGAAAAAAAAAAAAAAAGAACAAGGACACAAATAAATCAAATAAGATAACAAAAACTTACAGAAATAAGTAAAACTATACAAATAACATAATAAAAATAAGTGGATTAAATTTGCTTATTCAAGGGCATCAACAATCATACTAAGCAAATGCATATAATCTAAAAGTACATTATAGAAGACAAAGTAAAAGCTAAATATCTAAAAAAGGTTAAAATGAAGGAATGGAATATGATCTAGCATTCAACACAACATAAAATAGAGCAAAGTAATAGAAATGTATTGGGAGGAGTGTTCGATTGAGAAGAATTCTCAGAGAAGGTATTATTTTTGTGGAGACAAAAAGAAAAGAATATACTTAAAAATTTATTCTTAAATATATTAACAGGAGAATTAATTTAGGAATAATTTATTAATTAATTTAGGAATGGTAGGTATCAATTAATTAACTAATTTAGGAATGTCAATATTTTAAACAGAAGTAATATGAAAATGGTGTCCAAATAATAGGAAGTCCAATATGCCTGCAAACCTAGAGAGTGAGGTGGAGAAAATCAAAGATGTTTGGAGAGGCAGGCTAGGGCAGACCCTAGAGGGCTTTGTCAGGCAACAGCAATTTTCAGTCTATTATTCATCTTAAAACCTTTTATAATATTCTTACACATAAATACTTTAATGATATCCATATACTTATATTTTTACTAACTGATTCATAAGATTTATATTATGAATGGTCTTCTCTGCCAAGAAAGGTATTAGTTTTATGAAGATGTAAAGGACAAGAAAAACGACTTGTAAATATTGGTGGGAGAAGTAGAACTTATTCATACTCCTCACATCCCTCTAATCAACCTCTGCATCTTGTTTGTTATTATTTTCACATCGTGATGGTTTGTCACATTTATTTTCTATTTTTAGCCATACTTTAATTTATTTGAAGCCCTGGTGGGACAGTGGTTAAGTGTTTGGGTGCTAACCAAAAGGTCAGCAGTTTGAATCCACCAGCCACTCCTTGGAAACTCTATGGGGCCGTTCCACTCTGTCCCGTATGGTTGCTATGAGTCAGAATTGACTCAACGGCACAGGTTTGGTTCTAATTTATTTAGTCATGTTTCCTCATGTGTTAATATTAAATGGATCTAATTCTCATCATAAAACTTTTATAACACAGTTTCTCTCTTCATTACTTATTAGGCTGAAATTTGTCTTCAGCCAGTTTTATTATGAAGTATAAATAGGTGTTCTACTTCCTAAAGCACCACACATTTGAAATTTCCTCTTCCTTAATACTTGAAAATGACTTTACAGTTTAAAGGATTTTCATTAAAACCTTGATATGTATTGCTACATTTTTCCTATCATTTAGTATTCTTAGAGAAAATTCAGAGATCAGTATGACATTTATATAATATAGGTGACTTGAGATTTTTACCCAGTTTTCCAAGGTATTTTCAATATATGCTTATAGCCTGTATTTTCACAGGATCTATCTAGATACAGATGTTATTACTGAGATTTGTTTTATGGCACAAGACCTAGTTTCTCTTGGCAATATTCATGGACTTTTGGATAAAAGTATGTATTCTATTGTTGCTGGGTGAAATGTCCTGTTTATAAGCCTTAATAATATATATATTTTTCCAATCAGAGCTGATTTTTCCACTTGGGAATCATCTCGTAAGAAAATGTAAGAGGCTACCTGGGGCACATTGCACACTGAGACTATGCCTAAAATAATAACAATGAAAACATCACCTGTTGTGCAACTCTGACCCTTAATTTGTTCTTTGTGCTTATGAAGACTGACTCAGGATGTGGATGCAGGTGAGGCTACAGGTGAAAATTGTCAATGACCACAGCTTCACAGTGCTGGCAGTGACTGACCAACCCTTTAAGAAGGAAATGCTTTAAAGATGGAAAGGAGGGGAGTATATAATAAAAAAGTATAAAAAATCAAACTGGATATTGGGAGAACAAAAAGTGAAAACAGTGAATAGATGAGAAAAGAAACAGGAAAAAAAGAACAAACAAACATATCTGCTGCTTCAGTGGAGCAGCCGGTAGTCTAATATGCAAGATTTCTTGCAATTCTTCCTTCTTTGAAGTTTTTCTAAGTTTCTATAAAGACACTATTTGATAACAGCTCCATGAAAAAGAAACACCTACCGGGCCCTCAACTTCACAAAGAAAACATAACCCCTTCTTCTCTTCCCATCTCCAGGAGACATCTTCAGCTGAGCCCTGTAACATTTTGTCTGTATGTTAAATTAAGAATTACACAGTTCACAGCCATTGCTCTTCTACTTTTTTAAAAAATATTTTATTGTATTTTAGGTGAAAGTTTACACAATGAATTATGTTCCCGCTTGACAATTTTTATACAAATTTTTCTGTGACATTGGTTACAATTTTCACAATGTGTCAGCGTTCTCATTATTTCCATTCTGTTTATTCTGTTTCCATTGATCTAGCTTCCCTTCCCCTTCTTGCCTTCTCATCTTGCTTTTGGGTAAATGTTGACCATTTTGTCTCATATAATTGATTGTTTAAGGGGCACATTATTCATGGGTGATATTATTTATTTTTTAAGCCAATCTATTATTTGGTGAAGGGTGACCTTTGGGAGTGCCAAGTTCAAAGGGTATCTTAGGGTGATATCCTAAAGAATATAATTTTCCATTAAGCTTTACCCCCACTTTTTAAGGCCTTCGTTCTGTGAGAAATCTCAACGGTACCACATACTTACAAGAAATTGTAAGAGATATGCATTCTCGGATTCATCACTGAGTCTTTTTGGTGGTTGCCAGATGTCATTACCAAGAGTTGCTTAAGACAAGGTAGTTCCTCTAGTCTCTTTTGATCTAGCAGATCTGGCATTTTTTAGGAATTTTTTTGTTCTACATTTTTCTTCCATTCTATCCAGAATCTTTTATTGTGTTCCTGGTCAGAATAGTGTATTGTGGTAGCCTGGCACGATGTAGTTCTTCTGGTCTCCAGGCTAGAATTGGTCATGGTTCATGTTTCTTCTTTGAGTCTTTGGTTTCCTTCATTCTCTTTTGCTCCAGATGAGCAGAGACCAAAAGTTGTATCTTAGACGGCTGTGCTTTTTCAGTTTTGAAGACACATGGGAGGATTTCAGGCCTCTGCTCAATTGAAGTTATACATGGTCATGTGACTTGCTTTGACCCATGGCACATGGGGGAAAGTGCTGTGTGTAATTCTGGGAAGAAGCATTTAATTATCAGAATTGGCTCTCCAAATCTGTCTTCTCTTGTCATGGGGGGACATATAGAAAAGGAGATGATCTAAAGACAAAGCAGCTTGGACTTGAAGAAGACAACAGCCTCAGAGTCACATGCATCCACATTGGACTTTGTATGTGTAAGAGATAAACCTGCCTTGTGTGTTAAGATGAGGTCATTACCTCAGTATTTTCTTACGCATCCTAATTAGTACATCCATTCAAACATTACCAGGGTCTCACATGGACAGTATTACTTTTAGCCACTGCTAAGGCACCTGATTTCCATACATTTTCCCATCGATGTCACTCCAAGACCTCTGTCTTAAGCAATTCTTGGTAATGACATCTGTCAACCACCAAAAAGACTCAGTGATAAATCCGAGAATGGGTATCTCTTACAATTTCTTGTAAGTATGTGGTACCATTGGGATTTCTCACAGAATAAAGGCCTTAAAAATGCAGTAAAGTTTAATGGAACATTTTCTTTTTGATTTGAATTGATTTTGATTTAAATTTGAAATTTTTACTTATTTATTTTGAAATTTTTATTGTTCTTTAAGTGAAAGTTTGTAAATCAAGTCAGTCTCTCATACAAAAACTTATATACACCTTGCTATATACTCCTAACTGCTCTCCCCCTAATGAGACAGCACACTCCTTCTCACCACTGTCTATTTTCATGTCCATTCGGCCAGCTTTTGACCCCCTCTGCCCTCTCATCTCCCCTCCAGGCAGGAGCTGCCCACAAAGTCTCATGCGTCTACTTGATCCAAAAGCTCACTCTTCACCAGTATCATATTCTATCCCATAGTCCAGTCCAATCCCTGTCTGAAGAATTAGCTTTGGGAATGCTACCTGTCTTGGGCTAACAGAAGGTCTGGGGATCATGACCTCCGGGATCCTTCTAGTCCCAGTCAGACCATTAAGTCTGGTCTTTTTATGAGAATTTGGGGTCTGCATCCCACTGCTCTCCTGCTCCCTCAGGGATTCTCTGTTGTGTTCCCTGTCAGGGCAGTCATCGGTTATAGCCGGGCACCATCTAGTTCTTCTGGTCTCAGGATGATGTAGTCTCTGGTTTATGTGGCCCTTTCTGTCTCTTGGGCTCATAATTACCTTGTGTCTTCAGTATTCTTCATTCTCCTTTGCTCCAGGTGGGTTGACACCCTTTGATGCATCTTAGATGGCTGCTTGCTAGCATTTAAGACCCCAGAAGCCACTCTCCATAGTGGGATACAGAATGTTTTCTTAATAGATTTTATTATGCCAATTGACTTAGATGTCGCCTGAAACCATGGTCCCCAAAACCCCACCCCTGCTAAGCTGGCCTTCGAAGCATTCAGTTTGTTTAGGAAACTGCTTTTGGTTTAGTCCAGTTGCTGACCTCTCCTGTATTGTGTGTTATCTTTCCCTTCACCTAAAGTAGTTCTTATCTACTATCTAATTAGTGAATACCCCTTCTACCTTCCTCTGTCTACCCCCAACCATCAAAGAATATATTCTCCTCTGTCTAAACTATTTCTTGAGTTCTTATAATAGTGGTCTTATACAATATCTGTCCTTTTGCAACTGACTAATTTCACTCAGCATAATGCCTTCCAGATTCCTCCATGTTATGGAATGTTTCACAGATTCACCACTGTTCTTTATTGATGCATAGTATTCCATTGTGGGAATATACCATGATTTATTTATCTATTCATGCATTGATAGGCATGTTCGTTGCTTCCTTCTTTTTGCTACTGTAAACAGTGCTGCAGTGAACATGGATGTGGATATGTCTGTTCATGCAAAGGCTCTTATTTCTCTAGGATCTATTCCAAGGAGTGGGATTGCTGGATCGTATGGTAGTTGTATTTCTAGTTTTTTTAAGGAAATGCCAAATGAATTTCCAGAGTGGTTGTACCATTTTATAGTCCTTCCAGCAGTGCTTAAGTGTTCCAATCAGTCCACAACCTCTCCAACATTTATTATTATTATTATTATTTTTGGATTAATGCCAGCCTTGTTAAAGTGAGATGGACTCTAATTATAGTTATGATTTGCATTTCTCTAGTGGCTAATGATCGTGAGCACTTCCTCATGTATCTGTTAGTTACTTGAATGTCTTTTTTAGTGAAGTGCCTGTCCATAATCTTTGCCCATTTTTTAATTGGGTTATTTGTCTTTTAGTTGTTGAGTTTTTGCAGTATCATGTAGATTTTAGAGATCAGACACTGACCAGAAATGTTATAGTTAAAAACTTTTTCCCAGTCTGTAGGTAATCTTTTTAGTTTTTTGGTGAAGTCTTTGGATGAGCATAGGTGTTTGATTTTTAGGAGCTCCCAGTTATCTAATTTCTCTTCAGCATCATTAGTAATGTTTTGTATACTGTTTATGCCATGTATTAGGGCTCCTGGTGTTGTCTCCATTTTTTATTCCATGATCTTTATCATTTTAGATTTTATATTTAGGTCTTTGATCCATTTTGAGTTAGTTTTTGTGGATGGTGTGAGGCATGGGTCTTGTTTCATTTTTTTTTTTTTGCAGATGGATATCCAGTTATGCCAGCACCATTTGTTAAGGAAATTTTTATTTTTGAATTGCTGTGCTAAATTGCTTGGTGCATCTTTAATATCTGAGTTCCATTTGAAAAAAATCTGGCTTTGATTTAGACAGAATTGTATTTCTACTGTATAATAACAACGGAAGTACACAGAGAACCCATGAGGCACTTGACTTCTCTTATATTTATTTTGTCTAAAAATAAGGTAAACTACTATATACGTGGGACAGTAGATTTAATTAAATTTATAGCATATTTATAATTACATGGAGATTAAATTAAATGTAGGTTAAGCATAGAGATCTCTCTGTCTCAAGAAAGAAAGTGTTCATGGCTCCTCTGAACTCAAATACATCCGAAGCAGATCACTATGGTGGCTTCATCTGAAAATTCCAAATAAAGGAGAAATGCAGCGCACACACACTGAAAATGCAAGTCGAATTCTTTCTTTGTACTCAAGGTCTCACTCTCACAGTCAAATAAAAAAAAAAAAAAAAAAAAAACTTGAATATATAGAAAGCTTCTAGGGAAACCAGGCAAACTTCCCTCCCTTCAAGCTTGTGTAAAAGAATCTATAATAGCCAGTTTTATTTTTTTGCTGTTGTTTTAAAATGTAATAATAAATTGCTATGATTTGTTTGCTATTTCTTGAATGTTAAGCTCCTGGTGCTTATGTTGCTTAAGAAATAATTTCTCAAAAGTTGATTCTGTAACTAGTATTTCTCCTTAGCCAAATATATTTTCATAGGTGTCAAAAATTGTGTTAATTTCCACATATATTTAAGAAGATGATGTGTGAAACCATAGGTAAAAATAAGTCATCAATTATCATCGATGAACTAAATCCACCCTTTTTAGTGATGTTTCATAGACAGTCTCTCTCCTTGCACTGTTTAAAGGAGTATGGGTGGAAATCAAGATTTTTGAGTTTCTTTCTAGCCCAAAAAATCGATTATGTACTTTTTCATTGGCTGATCCACTTCTTCAGCAATCTTTGCAGAGACTCTTTTACTTCTTTGTTCCTCAGGGTATAGATGAGAGGGTATAACAATGGTGTGACCACAGTGTAGAAGAAGGTGAAGAACTTTCCATGTTTGGAAGCAAAGCAGTTCTTAGGGTCTGTGTAAACAATTGCCACTGCCCCATAAAACATGAAAACCACCAGAAGATGGGAGGAGCAAGTGGCAATGGCTTTCTGCCTCCCCTCTTCTGACTTGATTTTCCCCACAGCTTGAGCTATGTAGCCATAAGATGTTAAGATCAACCCCACAGGCAGGATGGTGAAGAGAATGGCAGAGATGGTCATCTGCCACTCACTGGAGGAGGTGTCTCCACAAGCCAGGCATATGAGGGCAGGCACCTCACAGAGAAAGTCATCCACATGGTGGTGGGCACAGAAGGACAGCTGTCGTGTGATGGGAGATTGGATCAGAGATTCCGTCAGGCCAGAGGGCCAGGCCATAAGGGACAGCTTCCAACAGAGAGGAGGGTTCATTATGATGGTATAGCGCGGTGGCTGACAGACAGCAACATAGCGGTCAAAGGCCATTACCACTAGCAAGACACCTTCTGTGGCACCAAGACAGAGAAACACACAGAGTTGGATGACACAGCCTGTGTAGGTGATGGTCTTCTTAGGTCCCCACAAGTTTGACAACATCTGGGGCACAGTGGTGGTGGCAAAGCAGAGCTCCAAGAAGGAGAGATTGCTAAGAAAGTAGTACATGGGTGTGTAGAGATGAGGGTCTATATGAGACAGCACAATGATGGTCAGGTTGCCAAAGATGATCATGATGTAGAAAATTGCCACTATCCAGAAGAGAACCTTTTCCAGCCAAGGCCACTCCAAAAAGCCTAGAAGGGTGAAGTACACTGAGAAACTCATGTTGGTCTTTCCTATTGCATTTGACATTGGGGTTTAGACATAATTGTGAGTAGAATTTTGTAAACTGAGTTCAGAGAAAGACTGCACTCTCCTTTATTCAGAGAAGACAAACATTATTAGTTGTCAAGGAATTCTTGGGGCATACAACATTTGGCTCTTTCCCCTTATATTAAGCAAATAAGATGCTATAGTTCTTTTATAAGGCTGTATTGTTTACATCAAAGGGGCATTTGGAAGATACTACTCTTTGGAATTCATCTTTAAAATCTGTAATCACAAATACCCCTAGTGGACACCCTCACAATTATCTTACAACATTTCTGTGCTCCTCCAAGATTATTCTTTCAGTCCTGTATGTAGTAGCTACTCTAAAATAATTGGAATGAAATGTTGAACACAAAGCTCTATTTTTCAAATATGTAGTCCTCCAATATAATAAGGCATTATTGTGTATTTTTTTGGTGATGTTAATAGTGACACGAATACTGGATATAATTCCACAAGCAGATCTCTCGGCTCTCATCAGCCAACCACATAGACTCTAAACAGTGAGATCCTGATCATAATGCCTTTCTTTGGGTGCCTGAAGAAGCATTTGGCATAGAAGACATACCAGTTTTTAAATGAGGCAAACCTAGGTTGGACAACTGGGCTTTTCACATTAAGTAATTTATTTTAAGAAAAAAAAATCTGAGCTACTACCATTATTTACAAAATGTTTATATAATTTCCACCTCAGAAGATTCAGAATAACAACATACTGTTGTGTGCCTTCAAGATGATTCCAACTTGTAGCTACCATATGGAACAGACTAGGACTAATCATATGATTTCCTAGGCTGTAATCTTTATGGAAACAGGTGGCCCAGTCTTTTCTTCCATGAAGTGGCTGGTGGATTTGAACCACAAACTTTTGGTTAGTAGTTGAGTGCTTAACAATTGTGCCACCAGGGCTACTTAACAATATACTAAAAAAAAAAACCTGCTAATTTTTAGCACAAAACACTAAACATGTAGTAGCACAGAAAGTTCAGTAATTATTATTTAATTCTTATCCCTCTGATGTTCATTATTGTTATTCTCAATAATGAATTAGGTACATGAAAAACTTCAACCAGTAACTATTATTAAATATTTGAAATGAACCAAACTAACAAAATTACAAAATCTGTGACTAATAAAAAGTTTTGTTTCGTGGACAGGAGAAAAGATGATACAGAAATATCAAACAAATAATACTAACCTGAGACAGTGGATTTAGAGAACATTGTCATAAATATTAATTTTCTATCTTCCAGGAATGGTCAAATATTTCAGAGGAAATCAAGAACATGAAAGGCACAGGCACAAAAAATGCTGGTACTTGAAAGGAAACTGAGTCATAGGTTGTGAAAATTAGATTATGAAAGTGTATAAACAATGCAGAAATTTGAGGAATTATTATTTTTTTTTTATGATGGACTCCCTCTTTTCAACAGTACAAAGTATTTGTTATGTGCAAGACACTGGGCTAAGATCTGAAATACCCTGTGAACATGACAGCTTAAATCCTGCTTTTAAAAAACTCACAACCTTGAGAGAGGCAGTAAGTACACAAATGAGCAAATAAATAAATGATAGTAAATCAATATTTCAGATGAACATTACGTTTTATTATCCAAAAAAAAAAAAAAACCTACTACTGTCAAGTCAATTCTGACTCACAGCAACGCTATACAACAGAGTAGAACTGCCCCACAGGGTTTCCAAGGAGCACCTGGTGGATGTGAACTGCAGACCTTTTGGTAAGCAGCCATAGCTCTTAACCACTACGCCACCAGGTGGATGGACATTAGGGTAGTATAGTTGAGGATAAGGATGGAGGATGCAAGAAACAGAGCGAGGCCATTTCACACAGACAGAAGCCGGAACAATTTTTTTGCTGATAAAGATGGGTGTCAGCCCCAGGAAGCCTGGCCTGATGAGGAGTGGGTAGATGTGAGCAAGTGTGCATTCAGGCCAGGACATCAGATACCTCAGTTGAACACAGTTTCCCCAACTAAATTCTCATGATTTTTCCTCTGAACCCATTTCATTTATTTCTCTGAAAGGCACTCTGGATTAATTACAGAACATCCGTCTGTTTTGATTAGACCGTACCACATAGTCTCATCAGTCAGTTTCTACAGACAGTTTTATTTCATATACATAACTTCATCTGGTTCAGGAAGCAACACTGCATTAAACTGACATTTGGGCAAGAATTTTCATGTTGTCCATCTGTACTTTTGGTTTTCATATACCACTATGCTGAGTGAAATAAGTGAGCTGCTCAAAACATGTATGCTCCCACTTTTATGAAATATCTAGAATAGGCAAATGTATAGAAGCTGAAGTTCATTCGTGGGTGACCAGGAGTGGGAGAGAGGGGGAAAGGGAAAGCCATTGTTTAGGGGGCATTGACTTTCTGTTAATGGTAATCAAATAATTCAGAAACAGGTAGTGGTGATGGTTGCAAACCATAGTGAATGTAATTAATATTACTGTACTGTAATGTAAAATCATTGAATTGGCTAATGTTTTGTTATATATATTGTTATGTTTACTTTAATAAAAAATTAAAGATATATCATGGGCTCAGATTTTCCTTATGGAAAGAAATAAATTAAGGTCAAGAGTATTATGCAGTATTTGGGAGTTAAAATTAAAATGAACTATGTTTTAAAACTTTTATCTTTTTTACTATATCAATGCATTTTATGAGCACTATAATTTAAGACAAATATGAAACAAACAAAAAGAAGGAATAAAGTTATTTTTTTTATAATCCTACCATCAAAGATAATGTTTACTATAAGAATTTTTTTTTATTTTCAACATATATCAGTTAATAAATAGGGTATATATATATATATAATGCAGTTATAGTATACGAAGGATATTAAATATAGAATTAAAATTATACTGCATATAGCTCTGTATTTCCCTTCATTGTTAGGTACTCTCCAGTTATAGTGGACCTATGCACAACAGATTGAAACACTGCCTGGTCCTGCACCATCCTTATAATTGCTGTATGTTTGAGCCAACTGTTGCAGTCACTGTGTCAATCCACCTCATTGAGGGTCTTCATCTTTTTCACTGACCCTCTACTTTACCAAGCATGATGTCCTCCAGGGACTTGTTCTGCCTGATAACATGTTCAAAGTATGTGAGATGAAGTCTCACTATCCTTGCTTCTGATGAGCATTCTGGCTGTACTTCTTCCAAATGAGATTTGTTCGTTTTACTGGAAGCCCTTGGTATATTCAATATTCTTTGTTGACACCATAATTCAAAGGCATCATTTCTTCTTCCATCTTCCTTATTCATTGTCCAGCTTTCACGCACATAAAAGGCGATTGAAAACACCATGTCTTGGGTCAGGCACACCTTAGTCCTCAAAGTGACGTCTTTGCTTTTCAAACACTTTAAAGATGTCTTTTGCAGCAGATTTGTCCATCATTTGATTTCTTGACTGCTGCTTCCATGGGTGTTGATTGTGAATCCAAGTAAAATAAAATCATTCAATAACTTCAATATTTTCTCCATTTATCAGTATGTTACTTATTGGTCCAGTGGTGAGGGTTTTTGTTTTCTTTATGTTGAGGTGTAATCAATACTGAGGGCTGTAGTCTATGATCTTCATCAGTAAGTGTTTCAAGTCCTGTTCACTTTAGCAAGCTAGGTTGTATCATCTGCATTGTGTTAGTTATCTAGTGCTGCTGTAACAAAACTACCACAAGTGGATGACTTTAACAAAGAGAATTTTATTTTCTCACGGTAAAGTAAGCTTAAAGACCAAATTCAGGGTATCAGCTCCAGGGGAAGGTTTTCTGTCTTGGTGTTTTCATCAATGTTCCCCCAGACTAGGAGCTTCTTTGTGCAGGGACCCTGGGTTCAAAGGATGCACTCTGCTCCCAGCACTACTTTTTTGGTGGTATGAGGTCCCCCTGTCTCTCTGTTTGCTTCTTTCTTTTCTATTTCAAGAGATTGCCTTAAGACACAATCTAATCTTGTAGGTTGAGTCCTGCCTCACTAACACAACTGCCACCCATCCTCCATCATTAACTTCATAGAGGAGGGATTTAAAACATATAAGAAAATCTCACGATACTGGGAATTATGGGCCGAGCCAAACTGATACACGTTTTTCAGGAGACATAATTCAATCCATGACATGCATATTGAGATTGTTAGTGAGTATACCTCCAAACTTGATCTTGAGTGCCTTCCAACTTGAGGAGCTCATCTTCTAGCACTATATCAGACATCGCTCTGCTGCTATTCATAACGTTTTCACTGGCCAATATTTTTAGAAGTAGATTGTCAGGTCCTTCTTCCTGATTTGTCTTAGTCTGGAAGCTACACTGAAACCTGTCCACCATGGATGTCCCTGCTGTTATTTGATATACTTGTGGCACAACTTCCAGCATCATGGCAACACACAAGCCCCAAGGTAAGAAAAATTGACAGAACTAAATATTATAATTGTGTGTGTGTTCTCATGTATGTAAACACTTTTAGAAAAGTCATTCTTTTCAATATAATTTAATGCTTCATAACACTGCACCTTAGTAACAAAATGTATTTAACAAGTTCTCTTTTATTTAAATGTAGGCACCGTGTAATTTTTTTTCTAATTTAAAACAACAGAGATAAATTTCTGTGTAATGAATTACACAATTTTATGTATGATCACAATTTTTATTAAAAAATAAATAAATAAAGGTAGTCCCCAACTTACAAGGTATTCGAGTTATAATGAACTGCACTTAGGACCATTTTTTTTTATACACCTCATCGTTAGTAATACGTACTACATAAAATGTTGCAGTTTGTAATTTGCTGATGTTATCATTTTAAGATGTTCAGTAGTTTTCCAGTGTTATGATTTACTGTTTTTTTAAAAAAAACAAAACTGCTGTACAGCAGACAACAATGACAACTAAAAAAACAACAGCAACAACAATAAAATGAGGTATGTGGGTTCTGTCAGAACCGACTTACCATGGTGTCGTCTGAACAGAACCCCATCGCAAGTAGGAACTACCAGTAGTGTACCTTTTGGATTCATGTATTCGGGTTGCTTTCTGTCAAGAATCTATGACAGACCTGGGAGCCTCCTTTTACTTTACTTGGAACACCAGTGATAAGCACCCATTTTTCTTCTCTGCAATTCATTAAGTCAAAGAATGAGACCTCATTGAGGATTTAATTTTCATTTTTATCATTGAAGTATTCTTTTTTATTTACTGGTCATCTACGAACATTTCTTTCCTGAAATGTCTACTTGTGCCAGTTTGCTCTTTCTAGTTGATAGGCTTATCTTCTTCCAATTAATTTGTAAGAAATCACTATACATTACTGAACTTTATCCTTTGATATCTCCTGTCACCCACATAAATTTCCCAGTTAAAAAAATTATTTTAATATGGTTTATCTTTACATATTCTCTTCAGAGATATTTTTCCCATTTTTAAGTCCTTATTTATTTTCCATCATATTTTCTTTATTGCATAGTTTATAATTTAGGTAGCTCATTATTCATACATTTGTCTTATTATTTTTTAGTTTTATTTTGTGCATCTAAACCTTTAATACATTTAAATTTTTGTATTGTTTTGTTTTTTCAGTGTGAGAACAGGATAGAAAATTTACTCCTAATTTGTTATTGAGCTTTCAAAGTTATTTAATGAAGAATCCTTTCTCAGTTCAACAAACTGAAATCTCAGTTCTGCTTCTTATAATATCCAAATGTTAGAATTCTGCTAGATGCAAGGCAATATTTTACTAAACAATCTACTCCTTGACCCTTTAAGCCTTTCAATAAGAATTATTTAAATTTCACTGCTGTGATATGAGAAATGAAATGGTTTGAAGTAAAATTTTATAACAAAATAGTCATAAAAACATGTCTCTGTGTGTGTGTTTTAACATACATATTCTAGAAGCAATTTACAGCACTGGATCTTTGAGGCTAAACAGAGAACAATGATAACTTGTGCTTCATAAAATACATCGAGCTTCGTGAAGTTCCATAGAACTTACAGAAATACTCCACAAACCAGGGAAATATAATGCCTGATGAATTTATGAATTACTTATCTTTTTAATAAACCATTTTTGGCCTTTCCACCTTAAAAAATATAAGTAGCTTACCTGGATTGGAAAGCTGGTCAGTGGCAGAGTTGGAAAAACCTAAACTCACCTCTTGGGGGTCATTTGTAGACTGACATCTGTGTCTGCCCTGCACTGGCAGTTTTATCTTAGGCTCTCCCACCTAGAGTGACTTCCCTGTTAAATGTGTGGTGTTGTGTAGATTTGAGGAGATGGGCAAAAAGGTGGGACTGTTTTTATTTCATTGACGGTAAGGGCATAAAGAGCAGAGAGGGAACTTGTGTTCTCAGGAGATTCCTGGGGCTTTCCATCCTTGTAGATAACTAGGTGCCAAACTTGAAGTGTCACAAAGTCCTAGGGAATGAAAAAATGCCTTTCGTATTTTTAATAAATGCAGTGAGCTTTCACTTTTTTTTCAGTTGAATCTTTTAAATAGCTTCTCCAATTTACATATTTAAACAATCAATGTATTGATTATGTATGCCAAAACTTTTGTCAGTCATTGGCTTATTTATCATTGCTCAAATATTTGCTGAGCCTCTGTCGTATAACCATCCCTGTTCTAACTGTCGAACATACAATAAGGACAAAAGAAAAATCAGAAAAACTTAAGAAAAACAAATTTTTTGTCAGTGTGAAATAAAGAGATTGAAGAGCTCAAAACAATGTCTACAAAAGAGAAAACAGATTCTTAAAATGAGGTTTTCTTAAAGATGTATGGAAGATAAAAACTGCCAAGTTTTATCTCAGGCCTACAATTATGGATCACACAAGTATATACAGGACTATAGAACATTTCACTAATTCTGTTCTTTGAAAATCTGTGTTAGAAACATGAACAATCTAAAGGCTTTAAACACAATTCAAAACTAATTCTTGAATTAGAAAAAAATTGATAACGAGGGATAGAAACACTCTTTTTTAAGTTATTTCACTTGAGCCATCATCAAACATCACAAGTAAAAATAAAAAATAAATAGAAAATGACAAGAAACATAGAAAAAGTGCGATAGAAGAATTATACCATATCTACAAAGATCATTAAATGAAGTAAAAACGTGAAATGGAATTCAGCTACTAAATATGAGGTGTCAATGGAGTAAATATAAAACAAAAATAGAGATTAGTATTTAGCAGACAAAGCCTAGGTAATAGAGGGGAAGAATAAGAACAGCACATTAGTAACAAGTAAAGAAGAAAAACCGAAAAACCATACCCATTACCATCAAGTCGATTCCAGCTCATGGTAAAGAGCAGAAATAGCTAAAAATGGTTAAGGACTTGAAAAAAACTGAAAAAATATTGAAGAAAATAAAACAGGAAAAATTAAAAGATTAAAAAGAAAACGATACATTTGGAAACCAACAAAAGATGTCAAACATAAGATATAGTTACTGTTATTAAAATATATCGCTAAGTGAATAGAACAAAAAGATATACTCAGATACAATTTTCAAAATATGATCTGAAAGACAGCAGGAAAATCTCTAAGCACATGGGAATTAAACAATAGGAAGACTCAAAGAAAATTTTTGAGAAATTAAAACTACCAATTCTTAATTTTAAACCCAGCCAAGCTATTATTGAAAAGTCCGGGCAAATTTTTTTTTTTTAATAAAAAATGAAGTCACTTTCAGATATAAAGACTGTTTACTACTCATTGAAAAAGCTATAATTTTAAAACATACATACACAAAGACCAAGAAATTGGGAGAGAAGACAGCAATAAAATTTTGGAACCTGCAAATTAAATGGGTAGTCACTACATGACTTAAAAAAAAAAAAAAAAAAAATGACTTACTAGGACCTAAAAGGGCACAAAACTAAGTTGCAATGAGAGACGCTCAGAGACAGGGTGAATCATGGTGGAGAACAGCTCCAAGGCTCAAGGTTGGAATTATCAGGTATTTCTAAAAGAGGGGGTGCAAGCGGAACTGCGAACAAGGGCTGGGTTGAAAATCTGTATAAAAAACTGATAGACCCCTAATCCTTGCACCCACTTCACATAGCTGGACAATGCCTCCACCCATATCTGCAAAACAGTGGAACTTTACTTTATGGAGATATTGAGCCTCAGGGCTCTGGACTTGGAAAAATAGGCATAGCAGAGGGAGTAGATGTGGAAAGTGTACATACTGACTTGTGAGACACCACCGCCCTTTCCCCCCTACTTTGGCTCTTAAAAAGCTGGAAGACAGAGTCATCCTCCCACTGCAGACAGGTTCCATTAGGAGGAAACAGACCATGCCAAATAAAATGCCTACAGATATTGACAATTAGGGGTTCTCAAGTGAATTAACCAGTGAGATCACAGTACAAAGAAGCCCACCAGTTATTAAGCCTCTTCATGACCAAAAAGCTTCCCTTCAGTAGATAGCCAAGTGTCACTAGACTCTTGAGGAAAGCTTTGAAAGTAGAAGACAGAAACCACAATAATACAACCACCATGGTGGAGAGGTAGGCAGGAGGTGCGGGAGGGAGAAGTGAAGTAGAGAAAATTCATTTTCTTTAATGCTTTAATATTAAAGTAGAGGGAATATATTTTCTAGTTTGTTTCAGTATAGGTGTATAAGCTGTGATTAATCTCTAGTCTTTGAAAAATGGCATAGGCTCTGTTCAAGATATGGCTGAACAGCCTGTTTCACTCTTAACATAACAAGCGTGGCTGAGCTTTGTTTTGCAAATGGTAAACTTTATTAGAAGTCAAATGTTATCATGAGAGTAGAATTAATTTAAGTAAGTTTAATTTGATTATAGAGTGCTTAATTTTAGTTTTGAAATTCCCCCAATTAGACCTACTGACACCTCAAAACTGAAAATGTCCTGTGACCCTAATACCTTACAACATGTTTTCTCTTATTCAGAATGGGTGATTGAGAGCTTGACATAAGTAAAGCCATAACCTTAATCTCTAAGCATTTTTATTGCACCAGCTGCACTGGTCTCTTCCAAAGGGATGCAGAGCTCTCTCAGCTCCTGTGGCCTTGGTCTCTCTTCTCTTCTTTGTTCTCTTGAGAAATGACCTTCAGCCTACAAGAGGGCAGTTAGGAAGGCTGCCTAGCACTTTTGATCTTCAACTTTCTTTCTTGTTCCTTATCTCAGTCCGAGTGGACTTGGCAGAACAGTTCCACTAGCTGAGAGACTCTTATGTAAGTTTTTTCAGCCTTTTACAAACATACAGATTAGAGTGCAGATGTCTGACATGCATAACTTTAGTTTAATAAAGAGTTTCTTGTAGTTGTTTTGTGATGTATAAGACCATCTGTGGGCTATGTACTTAAAAACATTAGGTAACCCTCACCTTCCCCCTATAAAACCCTCCCTTTGGCCCTTTAGAGTTAGACAGAATTTGGGAGAAATTCAACCCCCTCTGTCTCTTGGACACTGGTGTTCAGTAAAGCCCTCTTCTGTTACCTCCTCCTGTCTCAGTATTGGCTTTGCAGCAGGCAGTTCAAATCCTGATCTGAGACAACAGATGTATAGAATACAGGTAACAAAAGAACACTTTCAAAAAAGAACTGTAATTTATCTTCTCAGAGCGATAATAATGTAAAAACAGATATTAAATTAAAATATGATGCTATAAAATAATTAGTAGAATAAGAAAGAGTTCTTAAGCACATATACATATTATCCGACAATATTACAGTGGAAAAATAAAGCAGAATAAACAGAGGTGGGAAATAAGGTAGAAAAGACAATAAACCTAGAGGTTCAGGTTGGGAGAGCCAAGCTGCAAATAATAGGAATACCAGGGGAAAATAATAGAAAAAAATGAAATGGAGGAAAATATTTAAGTACTATTTCAATAAAATGTTCTGGGAATTTCAAGATTGAAAGTCCCTTCAAGTGTCCAGTGCAATTATTAAGATCCCATATTGACATGTCATTATGAAACTTTAATGCACTTGCAAATTGAAGAGCTTAAAAGCCTTCAGAGGGGCAACAATTTTCAGAGGAAATACTTAATATCAAAATTACATTGGAATTCTCAGTAGATATACTAAAAGAAGAAAATGGAGTGATGTGTTTATAATCATGAGGTGAGATATTGAACCTAGAAGTGCACACCTTGCCAAAATTCCATCAAGTGGGAGGATAGAATAAAGATATTTCCAGACTTGAATGATGTAAAAAATTCTTCTCCCATGTACCTTGTTTAGTAACCTATGGAGGAATATGCTCCAGTAGAATGAGAGAGTAAACCAAGAATAAGAAAGGCACGGAAGAGAGACAACAGGGATCCAAGGCAGGAGAGAGAAAACAGGGAAGGGAAATCCTGGGTGTGAGGGGAGAGGGAGGGGAAAGGATGTTGTACAGCTAAGACTGAGAGCAGGCAGTCTGAGTGAAGGCAGGAGGGCAGAGGATGCAGCAGGGATCCCAGTGAAGAAGAAACTAGAAGCATTTCTGAAGTGTTTGCAACATTGAAAGGATATGTATAGACAGAAAACATATACATATTGTACAGAAGCAAACTAAAAACAAAAACAAACAAAAAAAACAAATCTCCAAGACATGATTAATTCCACTGGAAAGGTGCAACAACAAAAAGTTACATTGTTAAGTAAATGTAGCCACAAAGCTACTAACAACTCATGTGCAAATATTCATGTCATCTTAATAGTATAAGCATTGAACATTAGTTTAACAAAACCATTGCCGCTATAATTTTATTGATATCATGGGATGAAGAAATGTGTGTAGAGGAAAAAGAAGTGTGCCATTTATTTACCTGTGAACTCTCAACTACAAACGCACCCTCTTATTCTTCTACTTGATGGTTGGAACAGCCACTCAATTAACTACTTTTCTCTGATTCCATGACAGATGGCTTCCAATTATTTTATATCAACAGGGCAAAAAGGGTAGAAAGAAATCCCTTTCTGTTGTTCTTTTCTTCTGTGCCTGTCAGTGTCATGCCAGCAGCAGGAGCTGGCTCCAGCCTCCTAGATCCAGCCTTCCTCTTCCCCTCAGAGATACCAGCAAAGTCGAGGAAGCACACCCTCCTCAGAAGTCTGAAGGTCTCTTCCAAGATCTGGGCTCTGGTTACCCCACATCTTCCCTTTGATAAGGAGCCCTGGTGGGCAGTGGTTAAGCACTTGGTTACTGAAAGATCAGTGGTTCAAACCCAGTAGCCAATCACAGAAGAAAGATGTGGCAGTCTGCTTGGGTAAAGGCTACAGCCCTGGAAACCCTGTGGGGCAGTTCTGCTCTGTCCTATAGGGTTGCAACGAGTGGAAATGGATTGGACCGGCAATGCGTTTGGGTTTCCCTTTGTTTCCTGAGCTCAAGGATGGCAACTACCTGTTTCCTACAGTCTTATCTGTGGGTTAGCTCAGGCTCTTTTCAGTCCTTTCTTTTTTGCTCTTTCAGCCTTCCAACCACTGTATAACCAACTCCCTCTATTAATTTTTCTCTATTTGAAAAAAAATTATGTCATGTGAAGGAAAACACACTGGTTTTGTTATTTCACTATCGTACAATCTACCTCTGGTATAGTGCCTGACAGGTGTCTCTGGGTGATGCAAACGGTTAACATGCTTAGCTGTAAAGTTGGAGGTTCGAATACACTAGAGGCCCCTTGAAAGAAAGGCCTGGTGATCTACTTCCAACACATCAGCCATTGAAAACCCTATGGAGCACAGTTCTACTCAGACACACATGGGATCACCATGAGTAGGTGATTTTTTTTTTAATCAAAATATACAAAGAAACGAATTCACTTGTTTGTACATAAAATTTAATGAATTACCACATGCATTCTGAGAAGCCTGCAAATCTTCACACATACAAATAAAAACAATTGGTCACTGATTTATTTGCCACCAGGGTCAAGATTATTACCCATACTCAGAAATCCTCCTTATACTCTTCCCAGTCACCAAAAGTAGTTATGACTCCCATAATTTAGTCTATCTGCCCATCTGAATGCATGATCATAGCTGGCTCAGCCACACAGTTTGCATGGGCACTTTACAGCCCTCTTGCATTCTAGAGTCCTGCAGCAACTTGAGTAATGTCTGTGGGTGGCAACTGGCTCTTTGGATCTTGTTTAACAAGTCCAGCTCTCAGCAAAGTCAAGTGAAGCTTTGCTCATAGACAGCCTATGCACTCCTTGATGGCAGGAACTCTGGAGTTCATTTGGTCTTCGCTGAGGGGCAAACAGCAATCAATCTGTTCCTCTTCTTTTTTAATCTTTTAAAATCTGTCTCTTTCTCTCTCTCTTTTTTTGTCTTAAGTCACTTGACATCTACTTTCTTTGGGATGCTCATCTGATGCTCCATGTCACAGGCTGGTTTTATTTAGATTGTACACTGGTTTCAAACCTTGGGATTCACAAATCACTTTCAATATCACTATTTGTCATTCTGACTTCATAGAATCCCTTTTGCTGCTGCTATTGATATTGTGTGCACATGTATCCAATAATATGGATTCTTTTCACTCTAAAAATCAGAGCCCTCCTCCCAAAATGTCAGCTAAGTATTAAGGAATATAATTTGTACAGTTTTATTTATATAATTTTGAACAAACTGTAAAAAATTAAACTGTAGTATTTAGGGATATATATTTATCTGAGTCAGAATCGACTCTACGGCAATGGGTTTGGCTTTGGTTTGGTACTTACCTCATACCCAACAAAAATCAAAGAAATTATTATTATCGAGTTCATTTCCTAAGGTAAATGATCAGTACTCTTCAAAGGTGCCAAGGTCTGACTGAGACACTGTTACAGACTCAAGAGACAAAAGCAAAGTAACCACTAAATGAAGTGTGGGATCACAGATGGGATTCTGGAACAAAAATAGAACATTACTAGAAAAATCAGTGAAATGTTAATTTCCTGGTACTGATATTTGTAGTATGATTATGTAAAATATTAGTATTAGGGAAAGCTGGTAAGGGATATGTGGAAACCTTTCTGTATGTCTAAATGTAATTTAAAAAGTATAAAGACATTCAGAATAATCACTAATTTTGTAGTATGGGGTTGCAGAGATTGGGAAGAGCCACAAGAGGGCTGTGAAATGCTGACCATATTCTATTTTTTGACTTGGGTGATTGCTAGATTAGTGATTTCATGAGTGTTTGCTTTGTGATGATTATTAAGCTGTAAGTTTTTATTCTTGTACTCATATGTGTTATGTCACATGTCATAATATAAAGAGATAATAAAAACCGTTAATAATGTGATTGTTTCTGTCTGAACCTCTGCTTTTGCTTCTGTCCTTAATGATCAAAGTCAATTAGCTTCTTAAAATCCCAATAAAATAATTCTTGGCCTCAAGGAACCTGGGCTGTCAGGCTAAAAGGGTCTTTGCACACCTGACCTGGTTGGCCCTGTCAGATGAGCCTTAACAGGTGCATCTTGTCCTCAGCCCATCCCTACATACCCGTTTCTGGAAGCCATTGTCCTGATCCTGGAACTCTTGCTTTGTAGCATAGGGGACAAGAAACTTGGGGACCGAGGTGCTTGCTGTACAGTATTGTGCTTAAGCAAGATATATTAATTCATGAAAAAATATTTTGTAATTTAAAAGGATCATAAAATAATATTTGTGACATTATAATGCAGTGGGCTTCGTTGTGAAATGGAGTAATATGCATCCACGTAAATAATTACAGAAATGTTTAATGGCAGCTTAAGTTTACTTGCAGTTTGCTCTTGACTACCAACCCACCCAGCAGTGTCACAGAAGAAAGCCTGGCGATCTGCTTCCATAAAAATTATAGTCAAGAAAAGTCTATGGGGCAATTCTACTTTGTAACACATGGGGTTGCCATGATTTGGAATCAACTCAAGAGCAACTTTTTTTTTTTTCAATATATTTGCTAGAATAATAAACAGGAAAAAAGCACACTAAGCATTTATATATATAATAGCTACAAACAAATGTGCCCAAAGAATTCCTTCTGTGTAGTAGCATTTTGGATAAATATCTTCCTTCAGTTTTATAAGATAAAAGGAAGAGAAATTGCCTAAGAAACATGTTTAAGGCAATACATTTCTATTCCTTTGATAATTATAAAAATGTATCTGGAGAAAATCTGTATTAGGCAAATTTTATTTTAGCAAAAAAACAAATCAAATAATGATATGTTTGGGGTTCTCATATGATTTATTGTGTTTTTCTGATTGCTTCTACAGTAGTTGCCGAGTATAAAAGAGATACAGCTTGAAAAATACTGTATCTGGTAGATTGAGGGTAGTGCCAAACAAAACGGCTCAGAGGTCTTACCCGAAGCCAGATAGGAACAACAATGTTTCCACTACCATCCGATTAAATAGACACTATGATGACCCTGACTCGACGGCACTGGGTTTTTTTATGATGACCCAAGTTGCATATGTAAGAAAACCAGGCACCCTGAGGATAGTAACCTGCCCATGTACCGTGGAATTTACACTCATGTGCTCTGATTCTCAACACTGACCCCTTAATCTGGAATGTACACCTGGTGATGGGTTGATAATAATGATGACCGTGCTGACGATGATAACTCTCACAAAGAACTAAAACCAGTTGAGTTGACTGACCACAAAGAACTAGGATCCAGGAAAGAACTGTATATATATTAACATAGTGAATGCTCACACAAATGAAGAAGCTGTGGCACAAAGAGGTTCAGTGAATTGCCTGAGGCAGTAAGTGGTGGAGCTAGGGATGAGACCCAGCTAATTTGTGCTCTTAAACACAGCACAACACTACCTCTGATAATGATTTTGTTATTAGCTACCCTTGAGTCACTCACCCCCACAATTGATTGTGAATCAGGTTTGTGATTCATAGTGTTTTCATTGACTCCTGGGTGCAGTGGTTAAGTGTTTGGCTGCTAACCAAAAGGCTGGGAGTTCAGTCCATCAGCCACTCCTTGGAAACTCTACGGGGGCAGTTCTACTTTGTCCCATAGGGTCACTATGAGTTGGAATCAACTCCACGGCAATGATGTTTTTCTTTTTGGCGGGGGAGGGGGGCAGCTGGGGTTTATACGAAGCAGATCACCGGGCCTTCTTTCTTAGTCTGGAAGCTCCACTGAGACTTTGTCAGCATCATAACACACGTCTGCACTGATAGAGGGGTAGTAGCTGTGCCTGAAGCGCATTGGCTGGGAATGGAACCTGGGTCTCCCACAGGGAAGGTGAGGATTCTACCACTGAACAGTCATTGCCCCTGCTCAACACAGAAAATACCTGCTGTCGAAAAGAAAAACTAAAATCTCCATCCATCCTTTATAGGCACCCACAATAATATTTTGGTGTATGCCTATCTTTTTGTCGTTGTTGTTTTTGTTTGCTGCTTTATTTCCCTAATAATACACACTTTTAAAAAATACATAATGGAAAATACAGCTGCTTTGGGGTTTGTCATTTTAGCCATTAGCCACAAGGTGGCAGAAGGATGCAATTAAAATGGTCCCATAGCAATACTGGAAGCCCTGATTGCCCAGCGGTTAAGAACTAAGGCTGCTAAGGTCAGCAGCTGGAATTCACCAGGCGCCCCTTGAAAACCCTATGGGGCAGTTCTAGTCTGTTCTGTAGGGTAGCTATGAGTCAGAATCAACTTGACAGCAATGTTTTTTTTTGTTTGTTTGTAGCAATTTCTATAGATAGAATCTCAAAATTATCACTTAGGTGTTTGTTTTTGTTTTAATGGGTTTTTCTTCCCTCAAAGAGACACAGGGTCCTTAGGAGTCGGAATTGACTCCACAGGAATGAGTTTATTTGTTAGTCCGTTTGTTTTAAAGAGACAGATAAGCAAGGCTTGGATGCAATCACAAATGTCTATTTGTTTCTATATTGTTCCTGAGGTATTTATTGGTTCAAGAGAAACTCCTGGTGAAAACTGTGCCTGGAGATTTAAAAAATGGATTGTGGCTAGGTGCCAAAGGCAGGGCTTCCTTTGCTTCAAGGAGTAACAGAAATGAATAGTTACAGACTCAGGAAATCTCTACTCAAGTCTTTCCCTCTTCTTGACTTTTGATTAACTCTTAGCAAAATAGAAAAGGATTGTACAAAGAGGTTAGGTAACACACCCAAGGCCACACAGCATGGAAACAGCAGAACCAGGATTGAAACTCCAGTGGGCTTAACACCAACCCTACGGTCTTAAAACCACTCTAATTTGACTCTGAAATAGGGGAAACAAAGTGGAAACAATTAAAAACTAGTTTCCGTAGTGTAGGGGTTATCATTTTCCCCTGGCAAGTGAAAGGTCCCTGGTTAGCAATCTAGTGGAAACAACTTTCTTGAAAACGCTGGTGGCATTTTGGTTACGTGCTACTGCTGCTAACCAAAAGGTGGGCAGATGAATCCACCAGGCGCTCCTTGGAAACCCTAGAAGTCAGAATAAAAAAACAAACCTGTTGCCGTGGGGTTAATTCTGACTCATAGTGACTCCACAGGACAGAGTAGAGCTGTCCCATAGGGTTTCCAAGGAATGCCTGGTGGATTCGAAGTGCCGAGCTTTTAGTTAGCAGCCATAATTCTTAACCACTATACCATCAGGGTTTCTTTTAATTAAATATAATAGAAAAAAATATAAAAGCCAGTTCATTTGACAAGTGAAAAATCATTTAGTGAGTTTACACAAAGATAGGAGATGGAACATTTTAATAACATTTATTGTAACATAATAGCTTGTTGTAACTCACTCCGTGAGTCCAACTTTGGGTTTAGAGCAAAGAGCAAACAGAAACTCAGCTTCTTACCAGAGAAGCAATCACAAAGCTCACATTAGAAGCATGATGTGCTAGGTGTCAGGGTGCCTCTGGAGGACCTAACCAGTCTTCAATTCCTAATTTGTCACCTTATGATGCCAAGTGACCCCACACTATACGTGAAACTTCACAATGGTAGTAGTAATGCCGGTTCTACTGCCTTTAATTGTCCAAATAGACCAATTCATTTAAACAAAAAGCTTTAGAATACATATTTTATGCTGCAAAGTACAACCCAAACAAAAAATCAACCCGTTGCCTTCAAGTTGACTCCAACTCATAGCGACTCTATAGGACCATGTAGAACTACCCCATTGGGTTTCCAAGAAGCTGCTGGTGGATTCAAACTGCAACATTTTGGTTAGCAGCAGAGCTCTTAACCACTGCACCACCAGGGGATAAATGAGTATGACATGTTTTTCTCACATAAATAATGATAAATCTGTAATATTAGCCATAGTAGTTGCTGTTGTCGTTGTTGCCATAATTAATTGTAGTTAATATGTGGAGCGTTTTCTATTTGCTATGCATTCTGTTAACTATACTTCATGGATTATCTGAAAAACATTCTTTTATTAAATTCATATATTCTGTCCAAAGGGGGTCCAAGGCCTGTCCTACAACCCTAACATTTCTACATATTCAACTCTCCTGCTTTCTAAGATAACTATTCAAGCTTCTCCACTCTTCTCAAACTTTAAACAATTCCTCCTTCCTCCTCACTCACAGATGTTGCCGTAGCTTCTTGCTGCACTGAGAAAATGGACACTGCCAGAATCAAATCACTTGTATTCGCTTTAGCCCCTGTTTCCTCCTCCTACAGTTGACAAACTCATCATGCTTGACTATTTCCACACTGTCAGTCTCAAAGGCCATCCCTTTGGAAGTTCCCTCCATTTTTCATCCATCATCAACCTTCACTTTAAATTGAAATGTTCCCTTGAACATACAAACACATGCAATATCTCATATGTCATCCCAGATATTGCCCAATTTCTCTGTTCCTTTTTACAAATATACCATTCTAAAACTTTTTTTAATACTATATGTACCATGCCCACTTCCTATCCCTCCATTTTCCCCTGATTGCTCCCCAAGCACAACTCCATTAAAATTGTTGTTAGTAGAGGTCACATCTAATCTCCATGTTGCCAAATTAAACTGTCAAGTCTCATTTCTCACATTAATACAACTATAAACTGTGCTTGTCGTGGTTGATTATCCCCTCTTTCTTTCAACACTTTATTCACTTGTGTCTGAGATATCACCTCTTTCTACCTCATCAGACCCTCTTTCTTATCTCATTTTCCTCCCTGACTGCCTCAAGGCTCAGTCTCAGACCTTTCCTCTTACCCAAGTAATTTCAACAAATCTTATTTGTTAAAATACTTTTCTACTCTGAAGACTACCAAATTTATACCTCGGTCGAGGACTATAATCTGAACTCCTGGCTGCTGACTTTTTCAAGTATCAGTTAATCATGTAACAAACGTTTAAAACTCATCTTGTTAACAACTGAATTCTTGATTTCTCCCACTCAAACCTGCCACTCTAGCAGTCTTCCAAATCTCAGTAAATAGAAATTCTGTTTTCCATCCACTTGGGCCCAAACCATTGAGTTATCCTTCATTCTACCTTCTCTCCCAACCTACTTGCAATCCATGAGCTAAATCCTGTTAGCTAGTCCTCCAGATCATTTCCAGAATCTGCCTCTACTACTCCACTCTACTCCAAGCCATCTTAATTTTTCACCTTGGAGATCTACATTGTTTTCCTTTACCCAACATGCTTCCTCCTCTATTCTTCACACTATAGCCACAGTAATCCCTTTACAGATGGAAATCTTATCTTGTCACACCTCATCTGAAAATTCTTCTAGGATTTCCCATCTCACTAGAGCAAAACTCAAATTGCCTTCAAGTGTGTTGTGGGATTACACAGAGCTGTGAAATGATGAAGTCCTTTTCCAGGGTGGGCTCTTGCTTCATCTGCTCTCCTACTGTTGTATAGTAACACAGAAGGCGGCACAATGCTTCTCTCTGATGCTAAATATTAGACAGAGTCTATTCCTTTGAATAGGTGTCTGATCCTTGGTCACCCATACATTCATTCAGCAGGTTCAATTCAAATCATCCACTACTTATTGTGGTCTAGTATGTGTCAGTTGCTGTATTCAGATCAGGAGATGCAAAGGCGATCTCAGAGCTTTGCAAAATTTCAACAATAAAAGATATGGCTAAAATTTGTGTGATTTCAGTTCTTTGTTACATGCAGGTTGCTATTGTTATGCTTTATTGCTACTATAATAATCACATAGATTTTGGCACTAAAAATTCAGTAGTGTCGGAGGGGATTTTTGTTTGTATGTTTAATGCGAGTCAGTTATGAAGGAGACATAGTTCAGAATAAAAGGCCATTCTGTAAACTCTAATATCTGTTTTATGTGTGTGTGTGTTTTGCTTTTTCCTCTTGGAGGCAAGAATCAACACAAGATTAATCCTTTAACTTACTAAGCGGGAAACAATTTTTGATAATTATCCAAAAAAGTCGCTGTGTAGTTGATGAAACATCTTTCTACCCCAGGATAATCCAGACAGGATGAATTGTCTTAATTTCCAATACTAAGTACTCATTGATAGATGCCCAAATAGTCTGTGAAGAAACAGGATACATGCAGGTGATTCTTGGGGGAAAAAAAATAATGATGAAAGACCATCCCTCTTGTTGAATCTCTAAGCATCACTTGTTGCTACTTTCTGAGCAGATGAGCATCACACAAACACCTTTTTAAATGCCCCCATGACGTCCTTGTTCCTGAGGCTGTAGATCAGGGGGTTGAGCATGGGTGTGACCATGGTATAGAAGGCAGATACTACTTTTTCCTGCTCGGGGGTGTGGAATGACTGGGGCAGCACATACATGTAGAAGGCAGCCCCATAGAAAATGCTGACAATGGTCAAGTGGGATGAGCAAGTGGTAAAGGCTTTTCTCCAGCCTTCCACAGAGCACACGTTGTGGACAGTTAACAAGATGAGAGAGTTGGAAGTGGAGATGATGGAGATGGGGATGAGCAGCATGAGTACACAGCAGATGTACATCAGAGTTTCATACAAGGATGTGTCTGCACAAGCCAGATTGAGAACCGCAGGGACCTCACAGAAGAAATGGTTGACACTGCGGGGGCCGCAATAGCTGACATTCATAGTGATGGGGGTGAGCAGAAAGCCATCAAGAGAGCCACCAAACCAGGCACCAGCAGCCAGAAGGAGACACACCTTGCGATTCATCAAGACTGGGTACCTAAGGGGGTTACAGACAGCCACATAGCGATCATAGGCCATGAGGCCCAGAAGAAAGACCTCTGAGCCAATCATAGTCAAGTAGAGAAAGATCTGGATGCCACAGGCCACAAAGGAAATGGTCTTCTCTTGGGACACCATGTCAATCAGAAGCTTTGGGACAGTGGTACAAATGAAAAGGGTGTCCATGATGGACAACTGGCTGAGCAGAAAGTACATGGGGGTGTGAAGGCGGGAATCCAGCTGAATCAAAAATATCATGACCAAATTCACAGTTACAGCCACCATGAAAATAGCAAGGATAACTGTGAAGACAATCCCTGCAGCCTGACTGTTCACTAGAAGCCCCAGCAGGATTAAGTCAGAGGATGAAGTGCTGTTCTTCATTGCCAGAACCTAGGACAAATTCAGGTGAACAGGAAGTCATAAAATTCAGGAAAGAAAGTAGGATATTCAGCATGGGAGAAATGCCCTATGGTCAAGATAAAATTTTCCAGGGCAGAATGCTAGAGAAATCAAACAGACTAACAAACCTTGTGTCATAAAACTGTGACTATGGTTCAACTTCTCCTTATTGGGGAAGGACCATTTTTTATGGTGTTTTTATATTCATTCTTTTGTACTCAGGTTGTGATAATGGTGTTTTCTACACATGCAATAGAGACTTTATCTGTCCTGTTCACTCAGCAGTTGTAGAATTGAGAAAGTTGCCCAACCCATAGTAGGTCTAAGTATATACTGGTTGGAGAAAAGAATGAATGATTGATTAATTGATTGATTGAATAAAGGTAATCAAAATGAATAATTTAAGAAATGAATAGTTTGATATTTGTTGTGGCTTCATGAATAAAGTTTTTCTTATCTCTCCATACTTTTTTCTTTTTGCTAGTACCTAAATTTGTATCACTTAACTGTTGCTTGCACTGCTTAGTTATCCTCCTAGCTTATCTTTCTATAAATAGTTTTACTCTCTCATTTACTTGTATCAGTCTTCCAGAATAAAATTCCTTCAACAAAAGATATGATCATGCCACCAAGCTGATTCTCTGCATTGTTCCCATTGCTACTGTGTTTTTGGGGATGGAGACAGACAAGCAGTTAGAAATAAAACTTGGGCAACTTAAAGCTGTTTAACCAAAAGACATACAGGAAGAAAGAATTAACCAAGCCTGCCTACCGATGTTTATCTGTACTTTTAGGCCAAAGCTAACCACAGGATTAAGATTCTGTGGAGTAGATTGGAAAATGGAAATAAGAATGTGACAGCAACAGGCCACAATTTAGAAAAGGATTTTCATCCCCAATTCAAACCAGCTGGATTAAAGATTTAAAGGTTTACAAAGAAAAGAAAAAGAATCATAAATACAATAATGCACACCCCCCTAAAGGTAGATCTTACTGACCTAAGCATTTAACATTTATGCATATAAAAAGGAAAGTCCCATCAAGGGACAAGCCCAGAGGCACACTGCAATGTAATTTTCTGTGCCATTCCTAGAATGACTGCTAAATACTGTATGCCTTGCTATGTGGGGTTGCCATCTACAGGAAATAAAAATACAGGGGGTAAGATTGTTTTTATTTGTTTTTGTATAACTATGTCCTTAAAGGACTGGCAACATGCTTACAGTGAAAAAAAAAAATGCTGTTTATACAAAATCCAAAATTAGCTGATACCATGGTAGAAAGTCATGCTTGCTTTCACAAAGAGAATAGTAACAACAGTGAACAGTGACTGATAGAAGCAGCAAAGTCTAAGCAGTAGTATCTAAAGCCAAAATTTTAATTGATAAAATTGCTATTGTTGTTGCGTGTCTGTGAGTTGACTCTATCTCAAAGCAACCCTACAGGAAAGAGTAGAACTGCCCCACAAGGTTTTTTAGGCTGTAAATCTTTATGGGAGCAGATTGCCACATTTTTTGTACCGCAGAACAGCTTGTAGGTTTGGGCCAGTGACTTTTGGTTAGCAGCTAAGCATAAAAATAAAAAAAAAAATTGTCTCATTCCAAGTTTCGCTCTGATTGGCATGTTCAAATTACTCTAAAAAAACAGCACAAAGCTATTGTTCCATTTGTCAGGTCTTCCTAAATACCCTGTGGACAAAACTCTGAAATCAGGTGGCAGTGAGTGTTAGGTCATCTAGCCTGGTCGTCCATTCACTTAAATTCCATTCCATTTCCCAGAGACAATTGAAAATAAACATTGTCTAATAATGTATTCCTTACTTAATTTCAAGTCCATTGATTTAAAAGAAATTCACTCTATTTTAGTCTCCAAAAACATCTACACTAATGGGTTGGGATGAGGGGATTCTTTCCTTTGTCATATCCAGGAAATTCAAACATTTTACCTAAAAGTGTAAATCAGTTTAAATAAGTGCCTAAATTTCTGACCACATCCTCAGCTAGTAGCCTGGTTCATGCTATCGTTGTACTTCACCTGGGCTGTTCCAATAGCTTTCCCTTTATGCCCCTGCTCTCCCTTGTGTGTGGTCTCATCACAATAATCAAAGTTGTCTTTGGAAACCTTCCTCTCAGACCAAGTCACTCTATGTTCAAAATCTGAAATGGTTGCTTCACTTCCCACTTTAAGGCCTGGCTTATTTGACCCTTTTGCCCTCTGAGGTCATCTCCTGCCCCTCTTGCCTGTTTGCCCCTCTGCTGCTGCCTCAGTGGACTCCTCGCTAATCTTCATCCAAGCCCTGGACTTTTGTCTCAGGTGTGCCTCCTGCCTGGGGTTCCCCCCCACATCTGTGGATAGTTATCCCCACAAGTTCTTCAGGTCTTTGCTCAAAAGTCACCTCAGAAGGGCCAAGGTTGTCTGCATAGTTTAAACTAAACAAGAGACTCACCGTTTCCTCCCTCTTCCTAATCTGCCTTTGCTGTGATAGATCTTCATTCAGGTAGGTCTCAAATGTTGTATAAAAGATTACCATCACTTCAAATCTTATTATCCACCTGGGATTTTATTACAGATGTTGATAATGCAGTTTAAATTCACCCTATGTTAAATAGACCAAAAAAAAAGAAAGGAAATCATTACATGCTTTGTCTCCACACAAAGTTGCCATCTGCCCTCTATTATCAGAAAAAAAAATTGCATCCTAAAAAAATAGTCATATGGCTTATTATTAATTTTTTTATTTCATTAAATTTAACAATGCTGTAATGGACTTAGCTCAGTGTTAATTAAAACCAATTGTGGTAGGCAGAATATTGGCCCTCCCCAAAATGTCCTAGTCCTAATCCTTGAAATCTATGAATATATTACTTTACATGGTAAAGGGACTTTGTAGATATGATTAAATTAAGAATCTTGAGATGGGGAGATTGTACTGGATTATTTGGGGGAGCTCAGTGGAATAACACAAGTGTTTATAAAGGAAAGAGGAAGGCAGGAGGTTCAGAGAAGTTGTGACAATGGAAGCAAAGTTAAAAGTCATTCCGATGAATGTGTACCATCTCTGGAAGCTGGAAAAGGGTTGGAAACTGATTTTCCCTTGGAAATTTCAGAAGGAATCCAGCCCTGCTGACACCTTGATTCAGCCCTAAAGACCCATTTTTGACTTCTGACCTCCAAAACTATAATACGTTTATGTTGTTTTAAGACATTAAGGTTGTGGTAATTTGTTACAGCAGCAATAAACAAGTAGTAAACCAATACATACTTTTTCTCAGTTTTTTTTAAAGTAATCGAGACAAGTTGCTAATGATAATTCATTTCTACAATGCTTACTGCATGCCAGAACACATCTGTACACGGCAATGTTTTGATGTAGCCACTCTTCACAGCACCTCTGTGAGGCAGATAATTAAAATTATCCCCATTTTACAGTTGGAAAAATTGAGACACAATGATAGTGGGGGAAACTGGACCAGGCTTGAGAAATCTGACTTTGTTTTCCATGCTCCCAGTCACTATGCTCAACTTCCCCCTTAAGGCACAGTATTCTTTTTTTTTTTCCCCATGGAGTTGAAAATATACATAACAAAATATGTGCCATCTCAACAATTTCTACATGTGCACATACAATTCAGTGACATCGATTACATTCTTCAAGTTGTGCCACCATTCTCACTATTCTTTTTCCAAATTTCTTCATTATTTACATAAGCTCGATACCCTCCCTGCAAAAACGCCTCCTCCCCTCTTCCTCCCATCTGTGGTAACCACTAATAATCTAAAGTGTACAATATCTTCTTAAACATCAGTTAAGCTTATAACCAGCTTAATAAATATACGCTATGAGCCCATAGGAAACCCTGGTGGCATAGTGGTTAAGTGCTACGGCTGCTAACCAAGAGGTCAACAGTTCGAATCTGCCAGGCGCTCCTTGGAAACCCTATGGGGCAGTTAGTTCTACTCTGTTCTATAGCGTCACTATGAGTCGGGATCGACTCGACGGCAGTGGGTTTGGTTTTTTGGTTTTATGAGCCCATAGTGCATTTCTGATCAAAAGATGTTAACAAAGTAATGAAGTAACAAAGTGAAGTTAATTATTTTCAGAAACCCAAAATTCTCCCTAACCTTTGGGCAATTCTTAGACATCATATGTCAGTAGGAGCCCGGCTTCATATTGAAGTTCAAGGGGAGAGAGAACCTCCTCATCAGGTGTACCCTGAGCAAGACCTTGCAAAGGCATCATTTTCTCCAAGGCCAGACTCAAAATTTCACTGTTGGCTACACCACATAGAAAATGACTTTGCCTTAACACCAACCAGACAAGATAATCCCCCATCTAATATGCATGTCCCCAGATTCACCACCATTATGTGACCAGCTAGTATTGATTATATGATACCCCAATTCCTTGTCTGGGAATCTGGGAATTAAAGGAGATCCTCTGTAATGTCTGTAAAATTCTCACATCTAAATTTTTTCAGTGAAATATGGAAAAAAACCTTTCTTTTCTGTTTCCCTACCAGCTTGAGCAAATACCTACTTGCAGAACTTACTTTCTGTTTATTCCAAAGGAAAAAGAATATCTAAGGCTAATCTAGCAAAAATCAACATTTCCTCATGATTTTACCATACTTAATAGAAATTTAGATAAGAACTGGCAAAGTTGGGAAGAATTTATGTACGGTTTTGTCGTTTCTAACTTCACCCTTGACGTGTAATTCTATGTGAGATTGTAGAAGTCATCTACGTTCTTGGACCTTCAGCTTCCACCCTAAGTCTTCAAAGCTGGATACCCAAGAAAAAGACAATGATAATAATAACAATAAAACACTGAAATGTGTGCTTTCTAGTTCTAAGCCATCTAAAAAGAAACAGTTTTTGTTTATTCATTCAACTGATATTTCCTGAGCACATATTTTATGTCAGGAAAGTTTCTAAGCACTTGGGATGCATCACAGAACAAAAAAATATACACCTACCCTTTGTTATGTGTTGAGTAAAATCTGATAAAATCAAGTAAATTTAACAGGCTACTCAGGGAAAAAGAAAGCAGTATGGGATAATCACGGTTGATGCTATGGGTTTTTATTTATTGCCTTTATATTCTTAGTTGGTTGTACAAACCAAATGAATAATGTAGAAATAGAAAATTTATGAATTATTATTTATTAACTTTTATTGAGCTTCAAGTGAACGTTTACAAATCAAGTCAGTCTGTCACATATAAGTTAATATACATCTTACTCCTTACTCCCACTTGCTCTCCCCCAATGAGTCAGCCCTTCCAGTCTCTCCTTTCGTGAAAACTTTGGTAGCCTCCAACTCTCTCTATACTCCCATCCCCCCTCCAGACAGGAGATGCCAACACAGTCTCAAGTGTCCATCTGATATAATTAGCTCACTCTTCATCAGCATCTCTCTCCCACCCACTGTCCAGTCCCTTTCATGTCTGCTGAATTGTCTTCGGGGATGGCTCCCGTCCTGTGCCAACAGAAGGTTTGGGGACCATGACCGCCGGGATTCCTCTAGTCACATCCAGACCATTAAGTACGGTCTTTTACGAGAATTTGGGGTCTGCATCCCACTGATCTCCTGCTCCCTCAGGGGTTCTCTATTGTGCTCCCTGTGAGGGCACTCATCGATTGTGGCCGGGCACCAACTAGTTCTTCTGGTCTCAGGATGATGTAGGTCTCTGGTTCATGTGGCTCTCTCTGTCTCTTGGGCTCTTAGTTGTCGTGTGACCTTGGTGTTCTTCATTCTCCTTTGCTCCAGGTGGTTTGAGACCAATTGATGCATCTTAGATGGCCGCTTGTTAGCTTTTAAGACCCCAGATGCCACATTTCAAAGTGGGATGCAGAATGTTTTCATAATAAAATTATTTTGCCAATTGACTTAGAAGTCCCCTTAAACCATGGTTCCCAAACCCCTGCCCTTGCTCCGCTGACCTTTGAAGCATTCATTTTATCCTGGAAACTTCTTTGCTTTTGGTCCAGTCCAGTCCAGTTGAGCTGACCTTCCATGTATTGAGTGTTGTCCTTCCCTTCACCAAAAGCAGTTCTTTTCAGCTAATTAATCAGTAAAAAACACTCTCCCTCCCGCCCTCCCTCCCCCCCTCGTAACCACAAAAGTATGTGTTCTTCTCAATTTATACTATTTCTCAATATCTTATAATAGTGGTCTTATAAAATATTTCTCCTTTTGCCTCTGACTGATTTCGCTCAGCATAATGCCTTCCAGGTTCCTCCATGTTATGAAATGTTTCACAGATTCGTCACTGTTCTTTATCGATGAGTAGTATTCCATTGTGTGAATATACCACAATTTATTTACCCATTCATCCGTTGATGGACACCTTGGTTGCTTCCAGCTTTTTGCTATTGTAAACAGAGCTGCAATAAACATGGGTGTGCATATATCTGTTTGTGTGAAGGCTCTTGTTTCTCTAGGGTACATTCCGAGGAGTGGGATTTCTGGGTTGTATGGTAGTTCTATTTCTAACTGTTTAAGATAACGCCAGATAGATTTCCAAAGTGGTTGTACCATTTTACATTTCCACCAGCAGTGTATAAGAGTTCCAATCTCTCCGCAGCCTCTCCAACATTTATTATTTTGTGTTTTTTGGATTAATGCCAGCCTGGTTGGAGTGAGAGGGAATCTCATCATAGTTTTAATCTGCATTTCTCTAATGGCTAATGATCGAGAGCATTATCTCATGTATCTGTGAGCTGCCTGAATATCTTCTTTAGTGAAGTGTGTGTTCATATCCTTTGGCCACTTCTTGATTGGGTTGTTTGTTTTTTTGTGGTTGAGTTTTGACAAAATCATATAGATTTCAGAGATCAGGCGCTGGTTGGAGATGTCATAGCTGAAAATTCTTTCCCAGTCTGTAGGTGGTCTTTTAACTCTTTTGGTGAAGTCTTTAGATGAGCATAGGTGTTTGATTTTTAGGAGCTCCCAGTTATCGGGTTTCTCTTCGTCATTTTTGGTAATGTTTTGTATTCTGTTTATGCCTTGTATTAGGGCTCCTAGGGTTGTCCCTATTTTTTCTTCCATGATCTTTATCGTTTTAGTCTTTATGTTTAGGTCTTTGATCCACTTGGAGTTAGTTTTTGTGCATGGTGTGAGGTATGGGTCCTGTTTCTTTTTTTTGCAAATGGATATCCAGTATGCCAGCACCATTTGTTAAAAAGACTATCTTTTCCCCAATTAACTGACACTGGGCCTTTGTCAAATATCAGCTGCTCATACGTGGATGGATTTATATCTGGGTTCTCAATTCTGTTCCATTGGTCTATGTGCCTGTTGTTGTACCAGTACCAGGCTGTTTTGACTACTGTGGCTGTATAATAGGTTCTAAAATCAGGTGGAGTGAGGCCTCCCACTTTCTTCTTCTTTTTCAATAATGCTTTACTTATCCGAGGCTTCTTTCCCTTCCATAAGAAATTGGTGATTGGTTTCTCTATCACCTTAAAAAATGACATTGGAATTTGGATCAGAAGTGCATTGTATGTATTGATGGCTTTTGGTAGAATAGACATTTTTACTATGTTAAGTCTTCCTATCCATGAGCAAGGTATGTTTTTCCACTTGAGTATGTCCTTTTGAATTTCTTGTAGTAGAGCTTTGTAGTTTTCTTTGTATAGGTCTTTTACATCCTTGGTAAGATTTATTCCTAAGTATTTTATCTTCTTGGGGGTTACTGTGAATGGTATTGATTTGGTTATTTCCTCTTCGATGTTCTTTTTGTTGATGTAGAGGAATCCAAGTGATTTTTGTGTGTTTATTTTATAACCTGAGACTCTGACAAACTCTTCTGTTAGTTTCAGTGTTTTCTGGAAGAGTCCTTAGGGTTTTCTGTGTATAAGATCATGTCATCTGCAAAGAGAGATAATTTTACTTCCTCCTTGCCAATCCGGATGCCTTTTATTTCCTTGTCTAGCCTAATTGCCCTGGCTAGGACTTCTAGCACGATGTTGAATAAGAGCGGTGATAAAGGGCATCCTTGTCTGGTTCCCGTTCTCAAGGGAAATGCTTTCAGGCTCTCTCCATTTAGAGTGATGTTGGCTGTTGGCTTTCCATAAAAGATGCCCCTTATTATGTTGAGGAATTTTCCTTCAATTCCTATTTTGGTGAGAGTTTTTATCATAAATGGGTGTTGGACTTTGTCAAATGCCTTTTCTGCATCAATTGATAAGATCATGTGGTTTTTGTCTTTTGTTTTATTTATATGGTGGATTACATTAATGGGTTTTCTGATATTAAACCAACCTTGCATACCTGGTATAAATCCCACTTCATCGTGGTGAATTATTTTTTTGATATGTTGTTGAATTCTATTGGCTAGAATTTTGTTGAGGATTTTTGCAGCTATGTTCATGAGGGATATAGGTCTGTAATTTTCTTTTTTTGTAATGTCTTTACCTGGTTTTGGTATCAGGGAGATGGTGGCTTCATAGAATGAGTTGGGTAGTATTTCGTCATTTTCTATGCTTTGAAATACCTTTAGTAGTAGTGGTGTTAACTCTTCTCTGAAAGTTTGTGAGAACTCTGCAGTGAAGCCGTCCAGGCCAGGGCTTTTTTTTTGTTGGGAGTTTTTTGATTACCGTTTCAATCTCTTTTTTTTGTTATGGGTCTATTTAGTTGTTCTACTTCTGAATGTGTTAGTTTAGGTAGGTAGTGTTTTTCCAGGAATTCATCCATTTCTTCTAGGTTTTCAAATTTGTTAGAGTACAATTTTCTGTAATAATCTGATATGATTCTTTTAATATCAGTTGGATGTGTTGTGATGTGGTCCTTCTCGTTTCTTATTCGGGTTATTTGTTTCCTTTCCTGTATTTCTTTAGTCAGTCTAGCCAATGGTTTATCAATTTTGTTAATTTTTTCAAAGAACCAGCTTTTGGCTTTGTTAATTCTTTCAATTGCTTTTCTGTTCTCTAATTCATTTAGTTCAGCTCTAATTTTTATTATTTGTTTTCTTCGGGTGCCTGATGGATTCTTTTGTTGTTCACTTTCTATTTGTTCCAGTTGTAGGGACAGTTCTCTGATTTTGGCTCTTTCTTCTTTTTGTATGTGTGCATTTATCGATATAAATTGGCCTCTGAGCACTGCTTTTGCTGTGTCCCAGAGGTTTTGATAGGAAGTATTTTCATTCTCGTTGCATTCTTTGAATTTCCTTATTCCCTCCTTCATGTCTTCTATAACCCAGTCTTTTTTCAGGAGGGTATTGTTCAGTTTCCAAATATTTAATTTCTTTTCCCTAGTTTTTCTGTTATTGATTTCTAGTTTTATTGCCTTCTGGTCTGAGAAGATGCTTTGTAGTATTTCGATGTTTTGGATTCTGCAAAGGTTTGTTTTATGACCTAATATGTGGTCTATTCTAGAGAATGTTCCATGTGCGCTAGAAAAAAAAGTATACTTTGCAGCAGTTGGGTGGAGAGTTCTGTATAAGTCAATGAGGTCAAGTTGGTTGATTGTTGTAATTAGGTCTTCCATGTCTCTATTGAGCTTCTTACTGGATGTCCTGTCCTTCTCCGAAAGTGGTGTGTTGAAGTCTCCTACTATAACTGTGGAGGTGTCTATCTCACTTTGCAGTTCTGTTAAAATTTCATTTATGTATCTTGCAGCCCTGTCATTGGGTGCATAAATATTTAATATGGTTATGTCTTCCTGCTCAATTGTCCCTTTTATCATTATATAGTGTCCTTCTTTATCCTTTGTGGTGGATTTAAGTCTAAAGTCTATTTTGTCAGAAATTAATATTGCTACTCCTCTTCTTTTTTGCTTATTGTTTGCTTGATATATTTTTTTCCATCCTTTGAGTTTTAGTTTGTTTGTGTCTCTAAGTCTCAGGTGTGTCTCTTGTAGGCAGCATATAGACGGATCCTGTTTCTTTATCCAGTCTGAGACTCTCTGTCTCTTTATTGGTGCATTTAGTCCATTTACATTCAGGGTAATTATAGATAAATAAGTTTTTAGTGCTGTCATTTTGATGTCTTTTTATGTGTGTTGTTGACAATTTCATTTTTCCACATACTTTTTTGTGCTGAGACGTTTTTCTTAGTAAATTGTGGGATCCTCATTTTCGTAGTGTTTGACTTTATGTTTGTTGAGTCGTTAACGTTTTTCTTGGCTTTTATCTTGAGTTATGGAGTTGTTATTTTTTTATACCTCTTTGCGGTTACCTTATTATTTACCCCTATTTTTCTAAGTAAGAACCTAACTTGTATTGTTCTATATCGCCTTGTATCACTCTCCATATGGCAGTTCTATGCCTCCTATATTTAGTCCCTCTTTTTAATTATTGTGATCTTTTACATATTGACTTCAGTGATTCCCTGTTATGAGCATTTTTTTTTTTAATTAATCTTAATTTGTTTTTGTGATTTCCCTATTTGAGTTGATATCAGGATGTTCTGTTTTGTGAACTTGTGTTGTGCTGGTACCTGATATTATTGGTTTTCTGACCAAATAATATCCTTTAGTATTTCTTGTAGCTTTGGTTTGGTTTTTGCAAATTCTCTAAACTTGTGTTTATCTGTAAATATCTTAATTTCGCCTTCATATTTCAGAGAGAGTTTTGCTGGATATGTGATCCCTGGCTGGCAGTTTTTCTCCTTCAGTGCTCTGTATATGTCGTCCCATTCCCTTCTTGCCTGCACGGTTTCTGCTGAGTAGTCTGAACTTATTCTTATTGATTCTCCCTTGAAGGAGACCTTTCTTTTCTCCCTGGCTGCTTTTAAAATTTTCTCTTTATCTTTGGTTTTGGCGAGTTTGATGATAATATGTCCTGGTGTTTTTCTTTTTGGATCAATCTTAAATGGGGTTCGATGAGCATCTTGGATAGATATCCTTTCGTCTTTCATGATGTCAGGGAAGTTTTCTGTCAGCAGATCTTCAACTATTTTCTCTGTGTTTTCTGTCCTCCCTCCCTGTTCTGGGACTCCAATCACACACAAGTTATCCTTCTTGATAGAGTCCCACATGATTCTTAGGGTTTCTTCATTTTTTTTAATTCTTTTATCTGATTTTTTTTCAGCTATGTTGGTGTTAATTCCCTGGTCCTCCAGATGTCCCAGTCTGCATTCTAATTGCTCGAGTCTGCTCCTCTGACTTCCTATTGCATTGTCTAATTCTGTGATTTTATTGTTAATCTTTTGGATTTCTACATGCTGTCTCTCTATGGATTCTTGCAACTTATTAATTTTTCCACTATGTTCTTGAATAATCTCTTTGAGATCTTCAACTGTTTTATCAGTGTGTTCCTTGGCTTTTTTTGCAGTTTGCCTTATTTTGTTTGTGATGTCTTGAAGCATTCTGTAAATTAGTTTTTTTATATTCTGTATCTGATAATTCCAGGATTGTATCTTCATTTGGGAAAGATTTTGATCGTTTTGTTTGGGGGGTTGTAGAAGCTGTCATGGTCTGCTTCTTTATGTGGTTTGATATGGACTGCTGTCTCCAAGCCATCACTGGGAAACTAGTTTTTCCAGAAAATCCGCTAAAAAAAATGCACTCAGATCCCTATCAGAACTGCCTTTGGATTATAACCACCACCTTGTTCCCTGTCAGGATGAAAGTCTGAGATTTGGATCATATATGCTTAGCTGGTTCTGTGTTTTTAGTCCAATTAGGGGTGGATTTTTGGTCCCTGGGTTTTTTGTGTTTCCTTCTCTCAGGCCGGAAGAGTGGGTTAGGAAAAGACCAAAAGAAAAAAAAAGGGGGGGGGGGGAAGCAAAGCCGCCGCAGATCCGGAGCCTTTCTCCCTCTGGCTCAGGAAATTCCAATGTTAATGAAGCCACCTGCGGAGGGTGGGAGAGGGATCAGAGAGATAGGAGAGTAGCACCTCAGAATATAGCCAGAGTTGCTTGTCTTGCTTGGAATGACTATTTTATCTGAGATTCCCAAGGGGCGTGTCGCCTATGTGTGCTGGCTGTGTGGAGATTGCCCCCAGGGATCTGGCCCACTGAAGCCACGGTCAGATCCTCTGCTGCCAGTCCAAAGCCCAGCGTCAAGGTTCCTGTGCTGGGACGGTGCACTCCCGACTCCAAAATCAGTCGCTGCCTCCCAGGGACTTCTCGTCCCGCCAGCCGTGTTGCCGTGCCACTCCTGTGGACCGGCTGGGCCCTCTCCCGGGGTTAGTTCAGGGGAGTGGAGCAGCTCCCCGTGCTTGTGCCGTGACAGTGCCTAGTCAAAAGCCTGGCGGCAAGATTCCCCAGCTGGGACGCTGCACTCCCAGCTCCAAGACCAGTCACTGCCTCCCGGGGACTTCTCCCACCGGCTGCGTAGCCACGCTGCCTGCGAGAACCGGCTGGGCCCCCTCCCGGGGTGAGTTTAGAGGGGTAGGGCTGCGCCCCTTGTTTGCGCCCGTCAGCTCCCCTGGGCCCTGGCCTAAATCAGGCGCCAAGGTTACCTGACTGGGACGCTGGCTCCAGGCTCCGAAAACAGTTGCTGGTTCCCGGTATTTGTTTGTTTTCCATCTCTAAATCTGTGTTTGTTGTTCAGAGTTTGTAGATTGTTATGTATGTGATCGATTCACTTGTTTTTCCGAGTCTTTGTTGCAAGAGGGATCTGAGGTAGCGTCTACCTAGTCCGCCATCTTGGCCCTGCCCCCTGATTTATTATTTTTATAATAATTTTTATTGAGCTTTAAGTGAAGGTTTACAAATCAAGTCAGTCTGTCACATATAAGCTTATATACACCTTACTCCTTACTCCCACTTACTCTGCCCCTAATGAGTCAGCCCTTCCAGTCTCTCCTTTCATGACAATTTTGCCAGTTTCTAACCCTCTCTACCCTTCCATCTCCCCTCCAGACAGGAGATGCCAACACAGTCTCAAGTGTCCACCTGATACAAGTAGCTTACTCTTCATCAGCATCTCTCTCCTACCCATTGTCCAGTCCCTTCCATGTCTGATGAGTTGTCTTCAGGAATGGTTCCTGTCCTGGGCCAACAGAAGGTTTGGGGAGCATGACCACCGGGATTCCTCTAGTCTCAGTCAGACCATTAAGTCTGGTCTTTTTATGAGAATTTGGGGTCTGCATCCCACTGATCTCCTGCTCCCTCAGGGGTTCTCTGTTGTGCTCCCTGTCAGGGCTTAAGAATTATTTTAAACTTTGAGTTTCTGAAATTTTGAAGGAGATACCCACTGAAATGTTTGGTAATTGTGTTTCGAGAACAAGGGAGGCATTCAGGCTTACCAAGATCTACTTTTAACAAAATCCCAACTGAGATGACTTTTAAAACCTGTCTGATTTTAGCTTATTATATTCATGAATTATATTTGTCAATCAGCCTGTTTTGTTTTTTTAAACTAAATAACCTCTCAATGCCATGAAATTTTCTATTATTATATTTTCCCTGCCTTGTGTAAATACCTTCTATATTTCAGACATTTCGTTTTCCCATTGCTGACAGACCTCCTAGCAGGACTTTGCTTTATTTAAGATCATCTAATTAGGCAGCTTTGTATGGTCACTTCTAGGCAAAAGTGGCCTGCATTCTCCTCTCCATACTACATAGCCATGTAATATTTTCAATTTCTCCTACCTTTCCTTCTTGTCTGAAACTTCGGTATTTAATAAAGCATTTAATAAGCAGGTGTATGCTGTCCACTATTAAAAAAAAATATACCATTATGAAATAAATATGTAGAAACAAGAGTCCAATTAATATATAACATTCATATCTGTCACCTGAGAAGACCCCACAGGGAGTCCAAGTGCCCCTCATCATGAAGTCTCAGTTCCCTGGTAGACCAGCGAGCTGGTATCCCACAGCAAAAGAACAGGAATTTTATCAGCCTGTTGTTCCCAGAGGGACTTTTGTCCCCAAGCCATTAGGATTAACAAGCTGACAGCTGTGCATTGTACAACGTGCTTCTCTCCTTTGGAAATTTTCGATCAATTAATAGCAAGGTTTGGGACCAAAATCTTGACCGAAAAGTCAGAAGACATGTTTCTGAGGTACCCCTCTGAGAGAAGAAATAATCTCTGAACATCAGCTTATCCATCTCCCATGTGGCTAATGCCTTTCCTAAATATCTTGTAGGACTTGGTGAGGATCAGAATCGAAATGAGAAAATGCAGTTTATATACTTGGAAAATGGGGACTGTTTTCTCTGCATATTTTCCCATAATCTAGAACAGTGCCGGACATTAGTAATCATAGTTAGTGATTTTGATTAATTTTAAGTTATTATAATTTATTGTAACTTACAATGTTCATTCCCAAGTTAATGTGTTATATTAGTTTTAGCCGAGCCCTGATGATGTGGTCTTAAAGAACTCGGCTGTTAACCAAAAGGTTGGCAGTTCAAATCCACCAGCTGCTCCTTGGAAACCCTATGGGGCAGTTCTACTTTATCTTAAAGGATCGCTGTGGATCAGAATTGACTTGAAAGCAACAGGTTTGGGTTTTTACTTTTTAGTTAGTTTTAGTGAAAAGGAAGAATGATGACCTTAGATTTATTATATAAGAATTTGGCAAGGACAAAAAAAAACCCGTTGCCACCAAGTCAATTTCTATTTATAGCAACTCCATAGGAGAGGGTAGAACTGCGCCATAGAGTTTCCAGGGAGCGACTGGTGGATTAAAACTGCAGATCTTTTGGTTAGCAGCCAAGCTCTTTACCACTGTGCTAACAGGGCTCCAGAAAACTGGGGGAAAATCCCTATCTACTCCCTTTTAGGATGGATCAGATCCTATGTGTAACGGGAATAGTACCTACCATATAGATGATGCATTAAATAAGTTTTTTTTAATTGTATGAAGTATAGCACACATACACAAAAGTGCACACATTGGTGGCCTGTTTGATAAGTCATCACAAAGTGAACACACTCATGTGACCACTACTGAGGCTGAGGAATAGACTATAAACAGCATGCCAGAAGTCCCCTTCTTCCCCGTCCTAATCACTAACTCCTATATATCACTGGGGACTACCCTAAATGTACCTTCCTTACTTGTTTTTCAGGTACTTTTGAGATATCTATCAATGTTTGTGTTAAATGCCCTCATTAAATATATAAATGATTTATTTTGGCAATGTAAGAATGAAAGACTTATCAAATATTAATATATAACTACCCAGCTTCATGCAGGGAAATAACAAAGACATAAATGCTCAGTGTAGCACGGAAATGTGAAGCATGAAGTAATTTTGTAGAGGGAAAGACCAGGAGTAGTTGCCTGGCTATAGGCTGGGGAGAGAAGAGGGAGAAGGCATTAGCAAGAATCAAAGGGAATTGAAAAGCGAATGGAACTGAACTGAAGTCACACTGAATATATTTCCTAACTCAACCCTGGTCTTTGTTTCTTCAGTTGAAGAGATTCAATTCTCCAGGCCGTTCTTCTATTTCCTTAGTTTTTTTTTTTTTTTTTGATTGCTTCTTTAGTAGGAAAGATGAAGCTCTTAGGAATCTTATGAGGTAAAACTAACCTCCTGATTAGCATACCGAAGGGGATATTTTTTTATCTGAATCAACATTGATGAAGGAAATGATTTTCCCTCTATGCTGACATTAGACTAAGTAACATAACATGATACAGTATAATACAACATAAGACTGAATTATATCTACTTAATCTTTGTCAAATGGAAATCACTTGATTGTCCAAAGTTCTCTTTCCTAAACCTTCTATTGATATAAACAACACCCAAAAATGATTCATAACTTCTCTTTTATTTATAATATTTCAGAACTTTATACACATAGATAACATTGAGTAAACGGATGGTGGAAACCTCAGTGTGGTCTTTGTTTAGTTAATATTTTAGGCATTCACTTACAAATTATTAGTTACAACCAAATCACACCTCATCCCAACTAGTTTAAAAGGGAAATCTTTGTGTACCCACATATCAGATGGATAAGTCGAGAATAAGAAAATTGAGGAACTTAACTCAAGGGAGCTAAGTATGCTAATGAAAGTATTTTGATTTATTCATTATATACTTATCAATTATTTATTTAGGAAGACCCTTAATGAGATGGATTGACACAGTGGCTGCAACAATGGGCTCAGGCATAACTACAATTGTGAGGACCCGGCAGTGTTTCGTTTTGTTCTGCATAGGGTTGCTATGAGTCGGAACCGACTCAACAGCACCTAACAACATTATTTATTAAAGCATAAATGTAAGTCGTTGTAGAATTGTAGCAATGTTATGATTTTAATGGCAGAAATCAATTTTCAGTCAATCAACAAAGTTATTATAAGGCACATGTGAGACTCTATGTAATATAAAGACATGGTAACTATACACAGTTTAATTTACGTGGTAAAAGAATACAGATGTGCTGAATGGTAACTAAGAATACAGGACCCAAAATACAGTCTTATCATGATCATAAACACTTCCTAAATAAAACAGCTATGCTATTATCATTAGAAAAATATAATACTTATGTAGAATGTTTGAAACTAGATCAAGACCCTTGCAATTTTCCATTCAAAAGTTGGTCAGCAATACAAGCATGAAGGACACATGAACACATATAACATATAAAAATATATATTCAAGACTCTTGAATGTTTCACCTGACTTGGATGATTTAGAAATAGTGTTAACTGAGAATATTTAACTGTGGAGACATCCAATCTTCAGCCGTTGTTTTTAAATGACACTTGCAACAGAAGAATTTGCCTGTTGATGTCTCAGGATTGTTCAAATGACACTGAACATTTTTCAGAACCAAGAACATTTTTTTTTTTGAAGACTGTGTGTAATTGGCAAAGGCAACAGGGGTATTTGTACCTGAGCCCCCTAATATTTCCTAGATACATCTCCCTCCCTGATTCTTTGTGAGGAGGCCCATCTCCCCAACACTTTTCTTAGAGCTGCTGCCACATCTTTATTCCTCAAACTGTAGATGAGTGGATTGAGCATGGGAGTGAGGATGGTGTAGAAGGCAGACACAACCTTGTCTTTCTCTGGTGTGTGGTAGGAATGGGGTAGCACATTGGTGTAGAAGGCTGCCCCGTAGAAAATGCTCACCACCATAATATGGGAGGAACAGGTAGCAAAGGCTTTGCGCCGGCCCTCAGCAGAATTCATCCGATGGACAGTAATCAGAATCCGTGTGTAGGAGACAGAGATGATAGATATGGGGATGAGCAGCATCAACACACAGCAAGAATACATGAGAGTCTCATACAGGGACGTGTCCATACACGACAGCTTCAGCACAGCTGGAATCTCACAAAAAAAGTGATTGATTTCTCGGGACCCACAGAAGGGAAAACTCATGGTGATGGGGGTCAGCATAAATCCATCCAAGGAGCCACCAACCCAGGAGCCTATTACCATAAACAAGCAAATCCTGCGGTTCATGAGGACAGGGTACCGGAGGGGGTTGCACACAGCCACATATCGGTCATAGGCCATGAGGCCCAGTAGGAAGAATTCCCCTCCAATCAATGTCAGGTAGAGAAATATCTGAACTGCACAGCCAAGGAAGGAGATGTTCTTTTCCTTGGACAGAAGGTCTTGCAGCATCTTGGGGACAGTGATGCAGATGTAGACTGTGTCCATGATGGAGAGCTGGCTGAGCAAGAAGTACATGGGTGAGTGGAGGCGAGAATCTATGTGAATAAGCAGAATCATGACCACGTTGGCTGTTACAGCCACCACAAAGATGAAGAGGACCACCGCAAAGATAAACTCAGGGAACAAGGGATCAGTGATGAGGCCCAAAAGGATGAAGTCAGTGGAGTTCTGAATAACAGCCTCCATGTTCAGATCACATAATAGCTCCTAGACCATCAAGGCAGAAAGTTAGTCAAGTAATAATCCAGTATTTAGGCAGAGCCCACCATGAATAGTATGTTGAAAAAAAAAAGCAGTGTAGAATAAAGGAAATAACATCAACTTTGATGTTATTCAGAACCACTCTGAAATACGGTTTCACTATTAATTGTCTCTATGACACTGGACATATTAATTAACCTCCAAGCTAACTCAGTTTCGTCATCTGTGAAGAGGTCATCATAAGTCTATTTGTTTATACTTCAGACTATGTCTTTAGGCTGCATACCGGTGGTAAATGGAATAATTCATGAAGTCCAAGGTTCGGAGTGCTTTATTTTTATTCTGAGCTATCTTTTATGTACATTTTCTAATCTTATCACTTAGGTTGAATGTTTCCTGAGATTGTTGTCTGTACCTTATTCCCCATATTTGCCTTGCAAACTACATATATGTACTGATCAAATTTAAATTGCTTTCTGCCATTACATTGTTAAAATCGTGCAAAGATGTTTATGACTGCTTTCTTTAGTAAAGTGATAGAATGTAATATGGAGTCAATAAATTCAGATAATTTTAACTATTTTTGGCTGGTGTTATTATTAAACAACTTTGTGAATGGTTGGATCATCAAGAATTAAGTGGGTGGTACTGCTAACTTTATTTGAGGGTCAGAGACCACTGTGCCTTGTGGTCAGATGTTGTGCAGCAAAGGGAGCTCATGTTTCAGACATAGATCATTTTAGTTAAACACTTGAAGCCTATTTTTTCTCACAGGATAAGTCGAGTTATAAAGCTTGAATGAGGACTACGATGAAGTCTACTCCACAAGCAGAGCTTTGGCTGGATTCATCATCATGGCAGTCTTTCTGACTGATGCCATGGAGCCTGCCGAATTTTGTGATTTAGCACTGCCTAACATCTGCAGTGGTTAAGTGTCTGGCTGCTAACCAAAATGTTGGCATTTTGAATTCACCAGCCACTCCTTGGAAACCCTATGAGGCAGTTCAGAATTGACTAGATGGTGATGGGTTTGGATTGATTTTAACATCATTAAAAGGAGCCCTCATGGTGCAATGGTTAAATGCTCAATTGCTAACCAAAAGGTCCATGGTTCAAACCCACCAGTGGCTCCATGGGAGAAAAGACCTGGCACTCTGTTTCCGTAAAGATTACAGCCTGGGAAATCCTATGGGGAAGTTCCACTCTGTCCTATAGGGTCGCTAAGGTCAGAATAACTCAACAGCACACAACAACAACAACAACTACATCATTCAAAGGAGCCATGGTGGCCAGTGGTAGAGAGCTTGATTGTTAACCAAAAGGCTGGCGGTTCAAACCCGCAAGCTGCTTTGCCAAAGAAAGACGTGGCAGTCTTCTTCTGTAAAGATTAGACCAAAACAAACCAAACTGTTGTCGTTGGGCCTATTCCATCTCATAGTGACCCTACAGGGCAGAGCAGAAGTGCCCTACAGGGTTCCCAAGGCTGTAAATCTTTATGGAAGCTGACTTCCACATCTTTCTTCCCCAGAGAAGCTGATGGGTTTGAACAGCCACTTTCGGTTAGCAGCTGAGCACTTAACCACTGCATCACCATGGCTCCTCTGTGAAGGTCATAGCCTTGGAAACCCTATGGGGTCATTCTACCCTGTCCTATAGGTTTGCTATTAGTCAGAATTGACTCATCTGCAACAGGTTAACATTACTCAATTATGTCTTAAACTTCTGTTACATTATTGTTCAGCCAAAACTTTAACACAATTTTTTCCCTGTAAAGGTGGCTTCTGAACTTATTAGAATGTTTTATTATCCTAGCAATCCAATGCTAGGTGATTTTATCTTTCCTTACATTTCCTTTTTCTGCTGTGTTGGTGCTCCTTCATGTTTATGAGTAAAGATAACTTGAGATGGGAAGGAAATTCCTTACTTTAGGTGGAAAAAGACACACTAATATTAGAGTTCCCTGAAACTAAATGGAAGATAGAGAGATGAGGCAAGGAGACTGAGTAGGGTTTATGCCAGGGTCTCCATAGGGTAGAAGCTTTGTGTGTTCAGGGAAAAGAAACCATAGAAATCCAGGCACAGCTTGTGACTTTCACAGCAATTTGTAAGAGGAGACCTCCAAGTCAGATTAGTCAATATGCTACCACGGGAGCAGGACCTGCTCAAGATTGAGAGATCTGAACCAACCGTTTGTGACACACCTTCTCAGGAAGCCAGCACCACCACAGGTATGAGAAATAAGCTTCCAGTGACCTTCCTGTGACAATAAGGCTGCTAACCTAAAATGATCGCCTCCACCTGAGGCATGGTACCTGTTATACCTTAAAAAAGGGAGGAGAGATAAAATCTCTCCAGTGCAAACACATTCTATGATCAGGCATTTTACCAAGTGTTATAGGCTATACAAAAATTAACAGTGCCTGCCACTACCACTAAGAAGCATATGATACAGTTTGAGAAATACTACATATACCAAAAAATACTTATGATGAAATCAGATTGCAATAAAACTAAGTGGAGATTTCTAGGGAAGGCAGAAACATTGCACTGGGGACTTTTGGTGTCTTTTAGCAGAGATAACATTACTGTAGCTGCTCGTGTAATTACCCTTTCTGAAGTTACACAACAGGAACTATTCATGTAGACCTGGGGACCACATGCACAGAGGTGCTAATGGCAGCCAAAAATCAAAGGACACCCAGGAATTCTTACTTTAGGAAGTGAAAATTACCTCCCTGGACCTCAAATTTCAGTCAGTTAAGGATGGGATTGTACCAGCTAATCAAAAGTACCATATAGCTCTAATATTCATAGATTATTTGTTTCTGGATGGGGAAAAAGTGACCAAAGATGACATATTGGGATATGTCTCCTTTGGCTAAAGTTTATAAAGAGAAAACAACCAAAGATGTGAAAGATACCAGGAAAGGTCCGAGGAGGTATGGGAGGTTTCAGGGTCTCCCAAACCGTAAAAGGTGAAAGTGCTTGCTGCGTGCCAAGCAGTTTATATTCTTTTCATACATTTAATCATAGTAAACAATCTTTTTCAAAAATATTATTTTCCTCAAACAGCTTACACTGCATAGAGACCGAGATAACCTTAAAGCGTGGAACATTTAAAGAACACAAAAGAGATAACCACTTTGAAAATAGTACTGATACAAACCGAAGTCAGTTTGGTTAGAGCAAAGAGTTTAATTGCAGAGACAGAAATTGGTCTCTTCAAAATTTTTCAATTTTAAATTAAAAAATGTGAGGTTTAGAAAGAAGAAGGGAGGACAAGATTGCTGGCATTGTAGACACTATCAGGAAAGACTCACAGGTAGGAATCAGCAGCGTGTGCAGGATGAAGCAGGTCAGGGAGAGTTCAGTGCAACTGCAGCTTAAGGTCTCCTTTGAGAGCTAAGCTGTGTAGAGTAGTGTGGGGCTGGGACACGCGGGGGCTGAAGAGTGAAGGCTGAGAGATTTTGACTCAAAATATCTAGAAATAGAGTGCAACTGTGAGTTGTTTGAGAAGAAATGTTACATGATGTAATATTTGTTTAACAAAGATATATCTGGCAGTTTTATTCAGAATAATCTTTCACAGCAAGTTGATTAGTATTAATTGCTGTTAATTTATTTTCTTGAAGCCACAGTGGGTTATGACCACTCATCTCCTTTTCTTCTCCTTCCTTTACAAATACTCACTAAACCTGCCACCCTTTGTCTACTTTTATACATTAGAATATCATTTGGACACTGCTTCAGGTATTGAATAATTACATATTTCTCTCTTTTCCCTATGGCAAGTCAGTATCCAGTGATATGACTTTGTCTCTTTACCTTAACACTATCTCTAAATTCCATGGTCATATATTTCCAAAGATATTTCCTTCACCTGTTCTATTCATTTGAACAGTAACTGATTTCATTAGTGAAACCAGAATGAATCTTCAACTTCTCTCCACCCCACAGTCAATGTGGACATTTTCTGTGTGGAAAACTAAGCACAGAAAAAACATATAAGAGCCTTTCTTTACTTTAAAAAATGAGCAGTATAATGAAATTTAGATGACATCTATTGAACATCTACTGTGCCAGGAATTAATGCCTTTGAAATAGTCTGGGTTGAAATATCAGATGCTAATTTATCTAAAACATTAGTCCAGAAAAAAAAAAAAAGTACATCCTGGAGTATTGGATAAAATGCCTAAATTCCAAGCTCCCAGTTATCAGAAGGACATCTACTATTTTGACTCAGGGAAACATCTTTCTGAACAGTAGTGTCAGACAGTCTATGTGGTGACAAATAGAAATCAAAGAATGGGGCCTAGGACTCACCAAGTGACCCCACTAATGCTGTAGAGGAGAAAATGGAGGGCCAGAAGAAAGGAATGATGACATATGACCAGCAGTGACAGAGCAGGTGGTTAGAAGTCAAGATCTCCAGCTCTAAGTATAACGTGTTCACTGTTGCACCATGCAATCTAAGTATCCAACATGTATATACAATCCCTTTCTGCTTCAATTACTCAGCCCGGTGGGCTTTCATATGCCCATGCAAGGAAAATTTCAGGGAATACCTTTAAGAAATAATTACCTTTCTATTTAAAAAAAAAAAAAAAAAAAACCTTTTCTCTAATGGAGGTCCTGGAAGCATACTTGTAAGTCTTAGGGAGTGAGAAAAGGAGAAAGGGGTTCAAATGAAATTAAAACAACAACAACAACAACATATTTTAATCTTCTCCTAAGCATGCAGAAAACCTTCATCCACACCTGACTACATACAAAGAAAGCAATCATTGTCTTAAATTACAGAGGGCAATCATGTTTCTCCCTTAGTAATGAGCATCCTTGCCACCTACCCATTAAATCTGAAAATTCCCATTAATATTTGGAAATTTCTCATAATGAATAGTAAGTGAACTCTTCCAACTATCAGCTATTCCTTTCCCTCTTCAGTAAATTCATTTCGCATTTCTTAACTATTACTAGATGCCTTTTGGCTTCCTGTATTTTGGGCTAAATTATTCCTTTTCCAGTGGACTGGCTGCAAAAAAGTGAATGCATCCATTCTTCTTAATCTTGAAAGGACCACTATGTCAGCCATTAACAGATAATGTCACAGCAGGGTGTCCCTTTAACAGTCACAGAGTGTTGCCTGGGGTTCCATGAAAATCTAAGATCTTACCTCACAGCAGCTTAGTCCAAGTCTTAGTAAGGCAACAGTAGAACAACAGACTTCTTAAATACTCTGGTATGGAGGTGGGGCTTGGTCCAAAGAAGGCTTATCATTTGTAATGGATTGGTGTTTCCACATCCCTCAGGAGGAATCTTCTGGCAGCAACTAATTCAAGCTTATTTGGTTTGCCTTGTGCATTAAAAGAAGATCAGTCAAAGCCCATTCCCTCTTGCTGAAGGGTGCATTCTTTTCCCAAGTGAAAAATTGTAATCATTTCTTGATATTTCATCATAATTCTGGCATCTCTTCAGAGTAATAAAAAAAAATGAGTGGGGAGTGAGGGACAGACCCCCAAAAATATTTAAAATTTCGAAAACGGGTTGTAGTGATGAATTAGAAGTTGTACTGAATTAAAAAAAAAAAAATTATTTTCCATGTCACTGGTTTATTTTGTATGAAGAAAAATTAGTTATATGAAAAAAACATGTATTTGAAACCTAAAGAGTTTGTTTTTCAGAATTATTCATCTAGTGATTAGTGGAGAAGGAAATCAAATTCAGGATATATATATAAAAAAAAATGAGAGAAAACATAAAAAGGAAGAAGATAAAGAAGAAAGGAAACGAGGAAGAAAAAAAGAAAGCAAAAGGAAGGAAACAAGTGATTGAGTAAAACAGAGGTCATGTATTTTATGAAAACTCTTTTGCGTAGGTATTTATGCATAGAGATTTATACATGAAAGAAATTAGGCACTTAAATTCATTTTATTTGTCTAAAGATAAATAAGGAGAAGGAAGTTGTCTTGTTTGGGGGAGAAGAGCAACTTTAAAAATACTAATAAAATACTGCTACTGATAATAAATAGCATCATTGAATAATTTTCATACACTAGGTGCTATAATGGGTACCTTACTTATATAATTTCTAATTACTCAAAATCATTAGACCTACACTTCATGCTCCCTACAATACAAATTAAAAAAAAAAACAAACATATTTTCAGCCATCAAAATGATAGTAGCTAATTCTTCCTAAAAAATGTTATATGCATAATAATAAATAGAAAAGTTCTTCAATTAGATGTTGGATCTACTTGAATAGACTTTTCCCTCCAGTGTGATGTGTCTCACTACAGAGTCACAAATGGGTTGTACCAAATATTCACCCTCTCTGCCCTGGATTGGCCTGGCAGTGCCTGGGTTGGCATGAGAAATTGTATAGGTAAGGTACCCATTACCACACCTAGTGTATGAAAATTGACTTTGCTGTCAGCAACTATCTCAGTTTACCCCAGTGTGCCACACAACTGCCATTTACTTTGATTTCCCTGCCATGAAAATTGTTGAGAAACCCTGCTATAATAATTCGGTCATGACTTTATAATTAGCTTCTATAAGCTTTTAAAAAAAATAGCTCAAACCCTTAGCATTATATTGATTAGCATGTCCCTGACTCATATGTCACAATGATTTTTTCATTGTTGAACTTAACTGTCTTGCAAATATGGAAAAAATCCAAATTATTTATGTTATCATAGAGATTTTTTTTGACCCATCAGTTTTTCTTCTGCTCTTTCTTGTCCATCTTTATCTTCTTCTCCTTCTTTATCCTCCTCCTCCTTCAAATCTTTTTTCAGTAATCTCCCTTGCATAGAGATAAAAACAGGCATGACCCCTGCAAACCAAGACAATGATTCCCAGTGGTTGAGGGTTTAGATTCCCAGCATTGGATTTGATTTCAAATAATTCTGTATGCCCATCCCATGCCAATGTGCTACCTGACATTAAGAGTAAATCCTCATTGAAACAAAACCCTACTATTTAACGTTTTAAGACCTAAATGATTTTTTGAGAGAAAGGTCTTTCTAAACTTCTAAGGTTTTAGCTCTTATATCGCTGAAAGACAAAGACACATATCAATAGGTCCCTAGGTGGAGCTCCTAGATGGTCAAATAAAGCATGAAAATAGAATCCTGGGAGAAGAAAATATCATAGCTGACAGAATATTGGATCTAAAGATACCTTAGGTGTCATATAAGTCAATAATCTCATTTTAGGGATGATTAAAAAGGCTCCGAGACACACCACCATGTCAAGGAAAATGTTAAAGACCCCTGAACTTGGGATAAGGACACCTGGGCTGCAGAAACAGTTCCACCATTTCCTGTGTATCCTTGAGCATGGAATTCCGCTCTCAGAGGATGGTCTTCCATCTATTAAATAAAGTTTGATGCAGTCATCTCTGAGGTTACTTCAAGCTTCAGCGTTCTACTTCAAGCTCCAGTGTTCTACAATGCTAAGCTTATATGTTGTCTCCTTATTTTCTGTGTTGTGATTCTTATTTTTTAAATGTTTTATTATGTTTACTTAATAAGTAAGAATCTTATCGTTATTAGCAGTGTCGACTTAATACATTTATTTGCTACCAAAAAATAAGTGGAGAAAAGTCATGGTTAGAGATTTCTCTTGAGATTATTGAAGGCACTCTGGGATACCACTAAACAAAGACTAGGAAGTACTGAGCTAGGAGACTATATTCCAAGACAAAATGTGTTGTTGCAAACACCAAAGGAACAGGCACAGACAACTGAATCTATCCAGATGGAATGCAAGGTGATCAGACACCCAAGAGAGCAAAAACACAAAGTGACAATTTAAGAATCTGATTTCTTCCCAGAGTTGGAAACAAAATTTGCTCCACTTATCTGACTCACCATGAAGCAGGTAGAACCTATGCTATTTCAGACTGAAAATGATTTACACTGGTACATTGGAACAAAAGTGTCCTATTGAGTACAACATTAAGGAAGCAGATATGGATTTCCCTACATTTTTCATTATGCAAAACTCTCTATTGACCAAGACATAAGTGTATGTGTAGATCTGCATAACGTCTACATGAAATAGTTTCCTATTCAAGCCTGTCTACTTTACTTGCATCTCTTTCCCACACGTACCATTGCCAATACACTTCAGAAGCCTATTTTAAAAGGTCCTGACATTCCTCTGTCCCTGGATAGTCTGATAATTTGGGATAATTAAAAGCCCCATCACCACTGGAGAAAATCAGCATCACTACAAAGCCAACAATGGATCTTGGAGCATAGCAAAAGGGTGGAAATATGGGAACAGAGTTGAAGAGCAGGAGAGAGAAAAAGGAAAAGGGATTTGGAGGTAGAAAGGAAGAATTGTAAGAAAGGGAATAAGGAGGGAGGTAATCAGAAAAGAGTAATGGAACATATGCCATGGATTTTCAAGCACTGATCCAGAGGACAGAGGATGAGGTGATAGGTGTACAGGCTGTTTGATCTTCTTTTGATTTATTTTTTCCAACTCACATTATTAGAGTACCAACTCTGTGTCAAACACTAAGCTAAAAACACATAAACACACAAACACTTACGAGTTGATGTGCTGGAAGCTTGTGTTCTCTTCTGATTTATTCGTTTGGGAATGGAGAGGGTCAGGTCCTACAGAGTTGATAGAAGGATTTCCTTCCAAGAGGAAACATTCTTTATGTTAGGAAAGTATTAGTTTCCTAGGGCTGCTGTAACAAGATACCACTAAAAGGGTGACTTAAAACAACAGAATTTTTTTGTCTCACAGTTTTGGAGGCCAAAAGTCCAAAATCAAGGTGTTGGCAGGACCATGTTTTCTCTAAAGGCTCGAGAAGAAGAGTCTTCCCTGACTCTTCCTAGCTTTTAGTGGTTTCTGGCAATCATTGACATTCCTTGGCTCATAGATACATCACTCCAATTTCTGCCACCATATTTAAATGGTCTCTTTCTTCTGTGTGTCTCTGTTTGCCTTTTCTTCTCTTTTCTAAGGCCACCACTCATATTGGGTTAGAACTCTTTCTATTCCAGCATAAGCTTATGTTAACTTAACAGATGACATCTTCAAAGACCCTATTGCCAAATAAGGTCATATTCACAGGTGCTGGGGTAAGTGCTTTAACTTTTCTTTTGGGGGAACACAGTTCAATCCATTGCAGAGTGTTTTGGCTTATTTTATATCATTTCTGAAGTTAGGGGGAAATCAGTAGCAAGTGACCTCATAACATCTTAGCCCCTCATGACTGATACACTGGAGAGGCAATGGCTTTTATTTTTATCACAGAGGGTATGTGATGGCCAGCCAGACATCACCAGCCCTTGAAACATATTCTACCTGTTTTATTAAAGGTCTTGTGTTGGAGTTGGAAAGCATTGATACTCTCTGTAGCCTTGTCTGTACATGAAAGATTTCTGCTTTCAGATCAGTGCCAGACACAGCATCATCCCTGGAGTAGAAGTGAATAGAGGAGGCAGGTTTCACTGCACCTTCTCTATGTTGGTGAGCTAGCTAAAATAATACTTTGTGGTATATAGCACCTTCCAAAGCTAAAATTGATTTTGCACCAGTTATCTCATTTTTCCTCTGAGATAAGAATTAGGTTAGAACACCATAATTTTATACATTGAGAAACAAATGGGCTCAATATGTTAACTTATTTCATTCAACCTGGAACAGTAAACTTTTCGATGACAGCTTACCAAAACTATAATGAATGTACTTCTTTATAACAAAAATTTAATTTTCCTAACATCACCATTGTTTTCCTATTCGGGATCCACTTGTTAGGCATGCTCAATATTTCTAAATCAGAAAATAGACAAACTTTCTAATCCTGATCTAATGCATTCTTTTCAGGTCCCTGATGGAGAAAATAAGACCCAAAGAAGATCAGCAACCTGAGTAGTCCTGGATGGTCAGGACAGAATGGAGTCTAAAATTTGACTTTCCAACTTCTTGTTCCAATATGGGTTTGTTGAAGGAAAACTGGATAGGATGCCTACATTAGGGAGGACCAAGGTTATCTTTCACCCATGTATCCTCTTTGGAAATGTGGGAAAGAAATATAATGTGCCTTTCAATGTTCTCTAATGGAACAGTTCCCCTTTATCTTTTCCAGGCATTGGATTTTCTGAAACATATATTAACTCCCAGTTGACTTGTCTACACAAGTTTATACCACAGAAACATTTATAGGTTAGAAAAGTGATCTTATGGATAAGTAATTTTTATTCTTTGTAATGTAAAACACCTCTTTCTTGAATAATGAAATATAAAATAGTTGATACGCAACATGTAAAAGTAAGGAAATGCAAGAAGAAGAACTTAAAATAGAGTTTTCGTCAAGTGGGGAAAAGGAAGGAAACACGAAGAATTTAAAAAAAATACTGGTTAATATACAATAAACAAAATATTAGCATTATTTTAATATAATATGATAAAATATTATAAAATAGAGAATGCAAGAAATAGAAATTAATTTCCAAAAGAATAAACCAGCATTTCATCCTCAAAATATTCCCATACCTTTACAAAATGAAACGTATTCAGTTATAACTTCACTTAAATGTAATAAAATGCTTTAAAAAGTTAAATATAGTGAGAAACCTTCTCTGTTAAAAAAAAAAAAATTTTCTGTTAGCTCCTATTAATTAAGTGGTCAAGGGCAATGAGGGATATGGAATGTAGGAGTCATTCAGGTTTACTAGCTCCTACAACCACCCCCCACCACTTTTTTTTTTTTTAAACATCAAGTCCACTGTTCTGGGATGAGTTTAAGAAAATACAAAGAAAAATAGATAAAGATAGACATCAGAGTGTTGATTTCCTCCAACATTTGATCTGTACTATTAGGACTGGGCAATGTTTTGTTCTGTAGTACATAGGGTTGCTGTGATTTGGCACCTAATAACAGCAACAACATTGTGTCTATAAGCCATACTAACTGAATTCAGTTGAGAAAATTGAGTACAGTTTTTTTTTTTTTCCCAACAAATAATGATGCCAATCCTGGCTTGATTGAATGAAATATATCTACAGAAAACAAACAAAAAAAAAAAACTTGAAGAAAAATAAATTATACATGGAAATAACATTTGAAATACAATTTGGAAATTAAAAATAGTGATAGTTGCAAAACGTAATGAACACAATTAATGTCCCTAAATTGTATATGTGAAGAATATTGAAGGGGCAAATGTTCTGTTACATATATATTTACCACAATAAAAGAATAAATAAAATAAAATAATATTTGACAAGTACATTTCACTGAATTGGCCAATCTGTAGACTGTCTAAGGAGAGACAGTGCTGAGAAGTCAGAAAAGTAGCTGAAGATGAGCATCTCCTTTGCTATGACTGAGCGTAGCCAGAAGCTGAGGGAATGCTTTGTTAAAAGCAGAGGGATGACTACTGTAGCTGACCTCTATTCTCACTCCATCCAAAACTGTCCATTCCTCAGATGCCTCAGGCCTTTCAAAAAATGGCCAAGCCCTCAAAACCTCACAGTCAGCCTTCCAAATCCCATGAATGCCCCACAGTTGCTGGCATATGGGTGACTTAAGTTTTCAGAGAAAGCATATTCAAATCCAAAGATGATGATAAAGCCCTGTATCCTTGTGTTCAAGCCTCTAACAGTGGAGGGAAGTCATTGAGTGGTGCAAATGGTTAATACACTTGGCTGCTATCTGAAAGGTCAGAATTTGGAGTCCACTCAGAGACACATTGGAAGAAAGGTCTGGTCATCTACTTCCAAAAAAATCAGCCATTGAACACCCTAGGGAACACAGTTCTACTTTGACAGGCATAGGGTCACCAGGAGTTGGAACTGACTCACAAACAACTGTTTTTTTTTAAATTTATTTTTCTTTTTTCAGCACTAGGGGCATACTCATTAGAAAGCATTTACCCTTTCTAAGGAGAAACCACTCTCTCCAGGCCCTTCTGTAAAGCCCCTGTGAACATCCTTTTTTCTGAGGCTGTAGATGAGTGGGATGAGCATGCGAGTAAGGATGGTGTAGAAGGCAGATACAGCCTTGTCCTGCTCAGGGGTGTGGTAAGAGCGAGACAGCACATATGTGTACATAGGAGCTCCACAGAATAGGCTGACCACCACCATATGTGAGCAGCAGGTGGCCATAGCCTTCCACCTCACCCCTGCTTCACTTGTCTTGTAAACAGTGATGAGGATTCTGGCATAAGAGGCAGAGATGACAGAGAATGGAATGACGGGCATCATGATGCAGCAGACATACATGGCTGTCTCATAGGCTGATGTGTCTATGCAGGAGAGCTTCAGAAGGGCAGGCACCTCACAGAAGAAGTGGTTAATTTCCTGAGATGCACAGAAGGGGAACTGCATGGTGACTGGGGTGAGCAGGGAGCCACCCACGGACCCTCCCAGCCAGGCTGCCACCACGATCAACAAGTGGCTCATGAGGACAGGGTAATGCAGACGGTTGCAGATGGCCATGTAGCAATCATAAGATATGAGTCCTAGGAGAAAGAACTCAGCACCTGCCAAAGTTAAGTAGAGGAAGTGCTGGGAAGTGCACCCTGCAAAGGAAATGGCTTTCTGTCCCACCACCTGGTCAACCAGCATCTTGGGTACAATGGTGGAAATGTATAGGATGTCCATGAGGGAGAGCTGGCTGAGCAGAAAGTACATGGGGGTGTGGAGGCAGGAGTCTACACAGATGAGAACGATCATGATGGTGTTGCTGGCTATGGAGATCACAAAGACAAGGTGGAAGAGAGCAAAGAGGAGCCAGGGAAAGTGAGTGTTGCTGAACAAGCTGAGGAGGACAAAGTTGGCATACGTGGGATAATTACCCCACTCCATAGCTCTGTAGGCTGCACAAAAGAGAGGTAGGTATGAGATGTAAAGTTTAGCAGAAAGGAAAATTATCTAGTTTGCTTAAAGCATTGTAATGTGGACATGGACAAATCATCCTTGGAAAAATTAATGATATCTCATTGTGAACTCCCCCTCTTTTTTTTTTTTTTGATACTCTCCGGAGTTGATTACAGTTAATGGGTGAAAACGGCAGTAAATTGTGAGACGAGGAAGATGTAAGCTGTGGAAACTGAAGTCCAGTGCCAGGTACATGAGATATTGGCACCAAGTCTCTTTTGGACCTTTTGCTACAGCTATATCATGATGGATGGATCTCCAATCATGTAAAATAAGTTTCAGACAGGTTTTTACTGATGAGACCTACATTATATCTTTATAGATATTTCTGCTTTTTATTCTTGAAATATTACCAACTTTACATCAGTGTTTTTTTCGTGGGGTGTTTTCTTGATGTTTGCCCTTGTTCCATTTCTATCTTTTTTTCTCCCCACTGTGTTTAAGCATTAAAAAAAAAAAAAATGATTCCATAAATTCCAAAACATAGAGACCTAATAGGACACGGTAGAACTGCCCCGCAGGGTTTCCAAAGCTGGAAACTTTACAGGGGGCAGACTGTAATCTTTCTCCTGCTGTTAAACCACTGGGGAAATTTAAAGCAAGCATCCAGCAACAATCCACACTGTGGAACACAGAGATGTGTGCATCAGCCTAACCCGACTAACATAATAAGAATGAGCTCCTCCAAGTGCTCCACTCATTATTTCACCATAAATCCAGAGGCTGGGAGATGGTTAGAGGAGACCACGCACAGAGACTGCTGTTGGCCCAAAGGGAATGTTAAAGCCCAAGAGGGACAAATGGGCACCAAAACCTTCCTTTCAGACCATCGTGTCCCCAGCCCTGACCAGGAATAGTCCTGGTACTAAAACTCACTAATTAGGCCCTTGAGATGTCCCCAGCATTGCTCATGAAGAAGGGAGGTTTAAGCAGCTCTGTAACTTTTAACAGTAACTGCTTCCCACTCTGTAAATGCTGACTCATGCCCTGCATTCAGAAAATTACAAATCAGAGGCGGAGCCAAGATGGCGGAATAGACAGATGCTTCCGGCGAGCCCTCTTTACAACAAAGACCTGAAAAAACAAGTGAAACAACTATATTTCTGAAAAGCTGAGAGTCCTGAGCATCAAAGACAAGCTTAGACAATGAATTGAGGGGCAGGGGAAGGAAGAGACTGTCTAGAAGTAGAGAGGAGTTACTGGACCTGAATCGTGGGGAGCTCTCAGGCATCATTCCCGGAGCGGTGGCAGCAGCGGTGGCGGACTGGTACTAGCATTTGGCCCCTTTCCTCAGGGAGAAGCAGCCAGCCACACATGCTACTCACACCTCTGGAACCTGAGGAGAATGGTGCTCTCGGCAAAAGCTAAGTACTTGCGTATATTTTACAGTGCCCCACCCACCCCCAAGCCAGCTTCAGCGGCTGAATCCCTGGGCCTGCTATAGACCCTGGTGAGCACCTAGAGCTAACCTCCTGGCCTTGGGGAAGGAAAAAATTTGCCATTGGGGGAAAAGATTATTTGCTAGCTCCATTAACCAGGAGAGCTCAGGACAGAAGCAGCTCCTGTCCAGGTATAAACTGTCAGTGGACCTTGAGAACTTTTTGCTTCTGCATGGACATGTGTGGGCCTATTTCAGAAGAACAGGCCCTTGTTGGCAAACTCCAACCATTTCAGCTGTGCAGTGAAGAGGTGGGTGTTTGACGTTTGACATTGCTTTGCCTATTAAACAAGGTCCTCACCTACCCACATCAGAGGCCTAAGGACTGGTAGCTCCATTTGGGTCACCCAGGTGCCTGTGACAGGGGTCCAAAGATAACTGGTACCTCCCAGTCCTTACAACCAAAAACTTTGAGTGCCCGTGGTCTCTCTGCAGAACCCACCCACCAGGACGCTCTAGGGAACAGAGATGCATTTTCCTCAGAGACACTTGGAAGTCGGTTCTCAGTTCCCTGCCTTGTTCAGAGAGTGACCCCCTGCTGCAATGAGATACGGTTATATACGCCAATCACCTCTGCCCCTATAAGACTGTAGGACAGAGCCTGTACCACACACTTGATTAAAAGCTACCTGGAAACCTGAGCTGAATTCATACAAGAAAACCGAATGGACGCCTAGACTGATATACCTGATAACAGCTCTAGCTAGCTGGGGACAGGACACCAGAGCTCCAAAGAGGAAAATAATCAAGCTAGCTCACTCAAGCAACCCATGGGGTATACAAAAACAAAACGAAGCAAGCAGCTATGACACAGTAAACAAGCATAAACTAATACAATAACTTATAGATGGCTCAGAGACAACAGTCAATATCAAGTCACACAAAGAAACAGATCACAATCACCTCAACAGTCTCTCAAATCAAAGAATCCAGGGATCTTCTAGATGAAAGTGCATTCCTGGTATTACCAGATGCAGAATACAAAAGTTTAATATACAGATCCCTTCGAGACATCAGGAAGGAAATGAGGTAATGCAGAACAAGCCAAGGAACACACAGATAAAGCAACTGAAGAAATTAGAAAGATTATGCAGGAACATAATGAAAAGTTTAATAAGCTGGAAAAATCCATAGACAGCAATCAGAAATTCAGAAGATTAACAACAAAATTACAGAATTAGACAACTCAATAGAAAGTCAGGGGAGCAGAATTGAGCAAGTAGAAGCCAGAATTTCTGAACTTGAAGATAAATCACTTGGCACTAATATATGCGAAGAAAAATCAGATAAAAGAATTAAATAAAAATGAAGAACCCTTAAGAATCATGTGGGACTCTATCAAGAGAAATAACCTATGAGTGATTGGAGTACCAGAACAGGGAGGGATAACAGAAAATACAGAGAAAATTGTTGAAGGTTTGTTGGCAGAAAACTTCCCTGATACAGTGAAAGATGAGAAGATATCTATCCAAGATGCTCTTCGAACTCCACATAAGGTAAGTGTTAAAAGAAAGTCACCAAGACATATTATAATCAAATTTGCCAAAACCAAAGATAAAGAGAGAATTATAAGGGCAGAAAGGGATAAACGAAAAGTCACCTGCAAAGGAGAGCCAATAAGAATAAGCTCAGACTACCTGGCAGAAAAGATGCAGTCAAGAAGGCAATGGGATGACATATTGAAAAAAATTGAAGGAAAATAAAAGCCTGCCAAGGATCATATATCCATCAATACTGTCTCTTAAATATGAAGGTGAAACTAAGACATTTCCAGATAAACAGAAGTTTAAGGAATTCGTAAAAACCAAACCAAAACTACAAGAAATACTAAAAGGAGTTCTTTGGATAGAAAATCAATAATATCAGGTATCAACCCAAGACTAGAACACGGGGCAGAGCAACCAGAAGTCAACCCCGACAGGGAAATCCAAAACAAACAAAGCAAGATTATTAAAAAAAAAAAAAAAATCCCAAAACAGGGTAACAGCAATGATATTACATAAAAGATAAAATAATAAAGATGGACTAAGAAATGTAATCATTCACCTTCCATATGGAGAGGAAGATATGGCAATACAAAGAAACAAAACCTGATTTTAATTTTAGAAAAATAGGGGTAATAATAAGATAACCACAAAGACAAACTATCCTACTCACCAAAATAAAACATAAGGGAAAAATACAGACTCAGCAGAAACAAAATCAACAACAACAAATGTGAGGAAAGGACAATATATAAAATCTACTCAGCACAGAAAATCAAGCGGGAAAAAGAAACTGTCAACAACACACAAAAAAAGACATCAAAATGATAGCACTAAATTCATACCAATTCATAATTACCCTGAATGTAAATGGACTAAATGCACCAACAAAGAGACAGAGAGTGGGAGAATGGAATAAAAAACAAGATCCGTCTATATGCTACCTACAAGAGACACACATTAGACTTAGAGACACAAACAAACCAAAACTCAAAGGATGGAAAAAAATATATATCAAGCAAACAACAATCAAAAAAGAGCAGGAGTGGCAATATTAATTTCTGACAAAATAGACTTTAAGTTTAAATCCAACATAAAGGATAAGGAAGGACACTATATAATGATTAAAGGGACAATACACCAAGAAGATATAACCATATTAAATATTTATGCACCCAAAGACAGGGCTGCAAGATACATAAAACAAACTCTATGAGCATTGAAAAGTGAGATGGACAGCTCCACAATAATAGTAGGAGGTTTCAATACATGACTTTCGACTTTCGGTGAAGAACAGGACATCCAGAAAGCAGCTCAATAAAGACACAGAAGATCTAAATGCCACAATCAACCAACTTGACCTCGTAGGTATATACAGAACACTCCACCCAACAGCAACCAACTATACTTTCTTTTCTAGTGCACATGGAACATTCTCTAGAATATTTTTTTTAGGTCATAAAGCAAACCTTAGCAGAATCCAAAACATTGAAATATTACAAAGCATCTTCTCTGAGCATAAGGCCATAAAAGTGGAAATCAATAACAGGAAAAGCAGGAGAAAAAAATCAAACACTTGGAAACCTGCTCAAAAAAGACTTGGAAACTGAACAATACCCTTCTCAAAAAAGACGGGATTATAGAAGACATTAAGGATGGAATAAAGAAATTCATAGAATCCAATGAGAATGGAAACACTTCCTATCAGAACCTTTGGGACACAGCAAAAGCGGTGCTCAGAGGCCAATTTATATCAATAAATGCACACATTCAAAAAGAAGAAAGGGCCAAAATCAAAGAACTATCCCTACAACTTGAACAAATAGAAAGAGAGCAACAAAAGAAACCCACCGGCACCGGAAAAGACTAATAAAAATCAGAGCTGAACTAAATTAAATAGAAAACAGAAAAAGAATTGAAAGAATTAACAAGACCAAAAGCTGTTTTTTTGAAAAAACTCAAAAAAACTGATAAACCATTGGCCAAAGTGACAAAAGAAAAGCAGGAGAGGAAGCAAATAACCCGAATAAGAAATGAGAGGGGTGATATTACAACAGACCCAACTGAAATTAGAAGAATCATATCAGATTACTATGAAAAACTATACTCAAACAAATTTGAAAACCGAGAAGAAATGGATGAATTCCTAGAAACACACTACAACCTAAACTAACACAAACAGAGGTAGAACAACTAAATAGACCCATAACAAAAAAAGAGATTGAAAAGGTAATCAAAAAAACTCCCTGCAAAAAAAAAAAGCCCTGGTCTGGAGGGCTTCACTGCCGAGTTCTACCAAACTTTCAGAGAAGAGTTAATGCCACTACTACTAAAGGTATTTCAGAGCATAGAGAAGGATGGAATAGTATCAAACTCATTCTATGAAGCCACCATATCCCTGATACCAAAACCAGGTAAAGACACCACAAGAAAAGAAAGTTATAGACCTATATCCCTCATGAACATAGATGAAAAAATCCTCAACAAAATTCTAGTCAATAGAATTCAACAACATATCAAAAAAAATAATAATTCACCATGACCAAGTGGGATTCATACCAGGTATGCAGGGATGGTTCAACATTAGAAAAACAATTAATGTAATCCACCACATATATAAAACAAAAGACAAGAATCACATGATTTTATCAATTGATGCAGAAAAGGCATTTGACAAAGCTCAACACCCATTCATGATAAAAACTCTCAGCAAAATAGGAATAAAAGGAAAATTCCTCAACATAATAAAGGGCATTTATAGAAAGCCAACACCCAACATCACCCTAAATGGAGAGAGCCTGAAAGCATTCCCAGTGAGATTGGGAACTAGGCAAGGATATCGTTTACCACCACTCTTATTCAGCATTGTGCAGGAGGTCCTAGCCAGAGCAATTAGGCTATATAAAAAAATAAAGGGCATTCAGATTGGTAAGGAAGAAGTCAAAGTATCTCTGTTTGCAGGTGACATGATCTTAGACACAGAAAACCCTAAGGAATCCTCTAGGAAACTACTGAAACTAATAGAAGAGTTCAGCAGAGTATCAGGATACAAGATAAACATACAAAAATCAGTTAGATTCCTCTACACCAACAAAAAGAACATCGAAGAGGAAATCACCAAATCAATGCAATTTACACTAGCCCCCAAGAAGATAAAATACTTAGAAATAAATCTTACCAGAGATGTAAAAGACTTACACAAAAAAACTACCGTACACTTCTACAAGAAACCAAAAGAGACTTACGTAAACGGAAGAACATACCTTGCTCGTGGATAGGAAGACTTAACATTATAAAAATGTCTATTCTACCAAAAGCAATCTATACATTTAATAAAATTCCGATCCAAATCTCAACCACATTCTTTAATGAGATGGAGAAACCAATCACCAACTTCATATGGAAGGGAAAGAGGCCCCGCATAAATAAGGCATTACTTAAAAAGAAGAACAAAGTGGGAGGCCTTCCTTTACCTGATTTTAGAACCTATTCTACAGCCACAGTAGTCAAAACAGCCTGGTACTGGTACAACAACAGACACATGGACCAATGGAACAGAATTGAGAATCCAGACAAAAATCCATCCACATAGGAGCAGTTGATATTTGACAAAGGCCCCAAAACATTTAAATGGGGAAAAGACAGTCTTTTTAACAAATGGTGCTGGCATAACTGGATATCCATCTATACAAAAGTGAAAGAAGACCCATACCTCACTCCATACACAAAAACTAACTCAAAATGGATCAAAGACCTAAATATAAAATCTTAAAACTTTAAAGATCATGGAAGAAAAAATAGGGACAATGTTAGGAGCCCTAATACATGGCATGAACAGTATAAAAAACATTATAAAGAGTAGAGAAGAAAAACTAGATAACTGGGAGCTCCTAAAAATCAGACACCTATGCTCATCCAAAGACTTCACCAAAAGAGTAAAAAGACTACCTAGAGACTGGGAAAAATTTTTTAGCTATGACATTTCTGATCAGCGCCTGATCTCTAAAATCTACATGATACTGCAAAAACTTAACTGCAAAAAGACAAATAACCCAATTAAAAAATGGGCAAAAGATATGAATAGACACTTCACTAAAGAATACATTCAGGTAGCTAACAGATCTATGAGGAAATGTTCACGAGCATTAGCCATTAGAGAAATGCAGATCAAAACTACAATGAGATTTTGTCTCACTCCAACAAGGCTGGCATTAATCCAAAAAACACAAAATAATAAATGTTGGAGAGGCTGTGGAGAGATTGGAACACTTCCACACTGCTGGTGGGAATGTCAAATGGTACAACCACTTTTGAAATCGATTTGGCACTTCCTCAAAAAGCTAGAAATAGAACTACCATATGATCCAGCAATCCCACTCCTTGGAATATATCCCAGAGAAAAAAGAGCCTTTACACGAACAGATATATGCACACCCATGTTTATTGCAGCACTGTTTACAATAGCAAAAACATGGAAGCAACCAAGGTGCCTGTCAATGGATGAATTGATAAATAAATTATGGTATATTCACACAATGGAATATGATGCACCCATAAAGAACAGTGAGGAATCTGTGAAACATTTCATAACATGGAGGAACCTGGAAGGCATTATGCTGCGTGAAATTAGTCAGTTCCAAAAGGACAAATATTGTACAAGACCACTATTATAAGAACTTGAGAAATAGTTTAAACTGAGAAGAAAACATTCTTTTGTAGTTATGAGAGGGGGGAAGGAGGGGGGGTGTGAGAGGGGCATTCACTAATTAGATAGTAGATAAGAACTATTTTAGGTGAAGGGAAAGACAGCACACAATACAGGGGAGGTCAGCACAATTGGACTAAGCCAAAGGCAGAGAAATTTCCTGAATAAACTGAATGCTTCGAAGGCCAGCACAGCAGGTTAGGGGTCTAGGGACCATGGTTTCAGGGGACATCTAAATCAATTGGCATAATAAAATCTATTAAGAAAACATTCTGCATCCCACTTTGAAGAGTGGCGTCTAGGGTCTTAAATGCTAGCAAGAAGCCATCTAAGATGCATCAATGAGTCTCAACCCACCTGGATCAAAGGAGAATGAAGAACACCAAAGACACAAGGTGATTACAAGCCCAGGAGACAGAAAGGGACACATGAAGTAGAGACTATATCATCCTGAGACCAGAAGAACTAGATGGTGCAGCTACAACCAATGACTGCCCTGACAGGGAACACAACAGAGAACCCCTGAGGGAGCAGGAGAGCAGTGGGGTGCAGACCCCAAATTCTCATAAGACCAGATTTAATGGTCTGACTGAGACTGGAATGACCCTGTTGGTCATGGTCCCCAGACCTTCCGTTGCCCAAGGACAGGAACCATTCCTGAAGCCAACTCTTCAGACATGGATTGGACTGGACAATGGGTTGGAGAGGGATGCTGGTGAGGAGTGAGCTTCTTGGATCGGGTGGACACTTGAGACTATGTTGGCTTCTCCTGCCTGGAGGGGAGATGAGAGGGTGGAGGGGGTTAGAAGCTGGTGAAGTGGACACAAAAAGAGAGAGTGGAGGGAGAGAGTGGGCTGTCTCATTAGGGGGGAGAGTAATTTGGATTGTGTAGCAAGGTGTATATGGGTTTTTGTGTGAGAGACTGACTTGATTTGTAAACTTCACTTAAAGCACGATAAAAAGTATAAAAAAAGAAGTTACACTTAAAATCAAATGATGTTATAGAAATAATGGTTACTTTTTTATTTTATCTTTTAAATTAATTAATTCGTTTTGAATTAATTTTGACAGTGAGCAGGGCAGAAAATAAGTTCCCTTCTTCATAGAACTTATAAGTAGTGAGACACAGGATACGGAACTAACCATTATAGCTGGATATAGCTCCTTGGCAGAGTATAGCATTCTATCTTTAAATAAAAATTTTAAATGGGTAAAGCTACAGGCTTTAGCCAGTACATGCTTTTCAAAAAATATGTCTGTAAAATAATTCCTTGAGTAATTGTGTTTTGGCTGCATAAAAAAAAAAAAAAAAAAAAAAAAAAACCTGAGCTTAAACTAGTTAGTCTTTCAATACATCTAAGAAATTACCACTGTTTACATTTGACTATTGCTAATCTGCCACTGTCCTGCCTTGAGGAAAATTTTAAAAGCCTCAATGTTTTAATCAAGAAAACATATTAATAAAGTAAATATCTCATTTTCAAACCAACAGGGGATAATCTAATAAACATATAATCATTGGGTGTTTTCACAAATCTAGTTTTATAAAAGCATTCATGATGAGGTGAGTGAGAAAATAAAAAATGATGTCTCCTAAATTATGTTCTAAATGTTCATTAATATCTCTTTACAAAAGAATGTAAATGTTTCTTGGACGAAACATCCTTCGGGTTCCCAAACCTATAGCGATTGGAACTGCACAAATGAAGTCATATCTCAAGTCCTGAGTATCAGTTGAACCACACGGGTTTCTATCATTGCTTTCTTCTTTAGAACAGCTTGGATGGCCCTTATGAAATGTAACAGGAAAATGTAACCTTGAAATAGGTCTTGGTGGAAGCATTTACACCACAGAAATTGGCCAACATTATAAATCAGATTCTCTCTCCTCCTACCATTATAAAACATATACACACAGTATTGGGATCCCTGGAGTAGTGATGTTGGACTGAAACCTCAGACAGGTCTGAATCGGACAGAGGTTCCAAGATGGAATTCTGCTCGTGAAATCACACATTATCTTGCTGAACAATTTCTTCAAAAGGAAAGGGGGGGGGGAGATCTATTTCTTCCCTCAAATTGACTTTGTATTTCTCACTTATATATCCTAGAATCTGACGGTATTATCAGGCAGTAAACCTCTCATAGCAGTAAAGATAGATGGTTAAACTGCATTCCTGTTAATTAAAATAAAAGACAGTTTTAAGGGAAAAAAAAAGTATTACAAATACAAAAAAGTATGAACTTTTTTTTTCTCAAACCAAACATCATATGTGAAATCAGCAGCCACATAAACAGAAAACTACCAGCACCCTAGAAACCATTCATGCACCTCCCAAAGGTGCTAACTACCCTGAGCTACTGACTACAGAGGTTAATTTTGAGAAATTTGTGGTTTATATCAATGCCCTCTTTTGTTACTTGCTTCTTTAGTTTAACATTATGTTTCTAAGATTAATCCATATTGTTGCAAGTAGTTTTAGAACATCAATTCTAATTGTATGTGTATGTCATAATTCATTTACCCATTTCACCATCAGCGGGTTTTGGGGTAACTTTGATTTGTTTTTTTATAGTACAGAATGACTTTTGGTGAACACTACATGTACATTTCCATTAGGAATTACCCAAGGGTGGACCTATTGGGCACCGGGTATATATACATTCAGCTTTAGTCATTACTGGCACACACAAAAAATGGCAGAAATATCCATTTTTTTTGTTTGCTTGCTTTTTTCTCATCTTTCCCTCCAATGGAATGAAAAATTCATTAGAGCAGGTGCTTTGCCTCTATTCTTCACAGCTATGATGAATGAATGAATGAATGAGGAAACCGTATCTGAAGGATATACAGTACTATCAATCACATTTCTTGAAATCCTGGGACCTAGTGCACTAAATTAAAAATGTACCCTACAAAAGTCCCTTAATTCCCTGCGTCCCAGTGTTCTCATCTGTAAATTGGGACTCATAAGCGCTTCATTTGTTATGAGGTTCTTAGAGGATGATGCACCTGACAAGGCACATATATTGTTCAATTTTAGACAAGGATGGACAAATATATGATTATGATCATGACTATGTTTCCACAAGAGTAATTCAAAATGGTGAATTAGTAATTTAATAAAGCCACCCTTTCAATTCCTGAGTGAACTCCTTATGTAATTGTACTGTACCCTGAACATGTGTCACATGCTTTCTGTTCTCAATTTCTGGGTCAGTGGGAAGCATAGGTATAAATCTTGAGCTTTTTGGGGGGAACTGCTATTACCTGGCTGATATATGCTTAACCTTGATGACCGTACGGCATAATTGAAAAGTGATTTTAGTATCTGTCTTAGTTATCTAGTGCTGCTATAACAGAAATACCACAAGCGAATGGCTTTAACAAACAGAATTTTATTCTCTTACAGTTTAGGAGGCTAGAAGTAAGAATTCGGGGTAGCAATTCCAGTGGAAAACTTTCTCTCTCTGTCAGCTCTGGGGGAAGGTCGTTGTCATCAATCTTCCCCTGGTCTAGGAGCTTCTCAGCACAGGGAACACTGCGCTCTGCTCCTGGCACTTCTTTCTTGGTGGTATGTCGCTCTCCTCTCTGCTTCCTTCTGTCTTTTATACTTCAAAAGAGATTGACTCAAAATACATCCCAACCCTGTAGATTGAGTCCTGCCTCATTAACATAACTGCCTCTAATCCTGGCTCATTAACATCACAGAGGTCAGGATTTACAACACATAGGATAATCACATCAGATCACGAAATAGAATGACAACCATACAATATGGGGAATCATGGCCTAGCCGAGTTGACACATAGTTTGGAGGGACACACTACAATCCACAACAGTATCCTTCCAATTAGCATTCCAGTAAGTTTCTCTAACCTCCTGGAAACCACTTCAAGTGAACAAAACTCTCATGTTGTCTTCTCTGGTAAATATCTTTGCCCTAAACCATCAATTTTAACTCATCTGAAAAATAACTTACTAGTGTGTTGCAAGCAAACAAAAGTTAAATACCGTATTTTTACCAAAAGTGAAAAGCACCTAATGATTGTAGTCAGTACAATGACTGTTGAAAAAATTATTTATGACTATTTCTCCCCCCTGACAAAAGGGAGCACATACATCAATTCTCCTTCTAAAAGGATGAATCATAGCATTGCTCAAAAAAAAAAAAAAAAATAGAAAAGATGATATTTCTCTTACACTTAGATGGTGAGCTAGATTTATATAGTAGTGTCACAAATTCCAAAAGTGCCACCTTCCCTCCTTCAATATAGTTTACGCAATTGAAAATAGAATGTGATTTATTTTACCTTGAAAAGGTAAAACTCCAGAAGATTTATTTTTTAATTATGTTTCTGGAAACCATGGGGCATTTACTTTTAATACAAGTGAATAGAGCAGGAGAAAGGGCCATTTTTAAAAAATGAAAGAAGAAAGGATAAAGGAAGGGGTACAAAGAGGGCACATTTTTATATACTTTTTTTTTGGCAGCCTTCTCTCCAGTTTAATCCTTCAATGACAGCATGAACATACTGGCCACAGTCTCCCATTTATATTCACCACTCATATGGGAAATAGCCATCAAAAGGCATCCTCTGACACTCTTTGTGAAGACTTGAACTTCCCCAAGGCCCACCTCAGAGCACCAGTCACGTCCTTGTTCCTCAGACTGTAGATGAGGGGGTTTAGCATGGGTGTGAGGATGGTATAGAATACAGAGAAAATTTTGTCCTGAGCTGGCGTGTGGTAAGAGTGCAGCAGCATGTATGTCTACATGACAGCCCCATAGAACAAGGTAACCACAGTTATGTGAGATGAGCAGGTGGCAAATGCTTTCTTCCTCCCCTCCGCTGAGCTCATGTGGTGGACTGTGGTCAGGATTCGGGCATAGGAGGCAATCACCACGGAGAAAGGAATCACCAGCATCAAAACACAGCACACATACATCACTGTCTCATAGGGGGCTGTGTCTGCACATGCCAACTTCAGGACTGCAGGCCCCTCACAGAAGAAATGATTAATCCCCCCGGAGTTGCAGAAAGGAAAGTTCATGGTGATGGGGGTTAGGAGGAAGCCATCCAAAGACCCCCCAAACCAGGATCCTGCTATGATCATCCAACAGATCTTGTGACTCATGAGGACAGGGTATCTCAGAGGGTTGCAGATGGCCACATAACGGTCATAGGCCATGAGGCCCAACAAGAAGAATTCTGCTCCCGCCAAGTTGACATAAAGGAAGTGCTGAGCTGTGCAGCCCACAAAGGAGATGGTCCTTTGGCCCAGCATATAATCAACAAGCATCTTGGGCACAATGGTAGAGATGTACATCATGTCAATGACAGAGAGGTGGCTGAGCAGGAAGTACATGGGAGTTTGGAGGCGTGAGTCAGTGTGGATCAGGAAGATCATGACTCCATTAGCCATCAGTGCAGTGAAGAAGATAACAGTGACAATGGCAAAAAGAAGTTCTGCAGTATCCTTTCTGCTGAACAGCCCCGTGAAGGTAAAGTCTGTAGAGGATGTGTTATACTCTTCCATGGATTCCAACATGGTATTGATATGATCTAGAATCTTACAAATAAAATGATAACATCCCCAGGGAACAAAAATAAAAAATATGGATTGTTAGGCAATGAACTCTCAACAGTTGGAAGAAACAATTTGAGAATATTTTCTTGGTACTGATATCCAGCAACTAATCTATTCCAGAAGGTTTTCAATAAAATTTATCATTTAAAATCAATTATTCTTTAAATTCGTTGGATAAGAAGATGTTGGTGGGTACCATAGTACTACAGTGATACTCATAACACTTAAGGATGCACATCATGCCTTTACCCATCACTTTAGAATGTTTGGGCTAAACAACACTTAAACATATTCTGGTCTGGTGCGTGTGTGTGTTTGTAAATGTGTCTGTGTGTGTGTGTGCATGTGAGAGAGAGAGAGAGAGAAAGATATTAAGAGAGACACACAAAGACAGAGAGACAATATGAATACACTACCATGGATGTAAATTTAAATCACTGTTTTTTTAATGCATTTTTCTTATGATCAGCATCACCACCATCTTCAAAAAATTTTCAGAGGGGCGGAACCAAGATGGTAGAGAAGTTATATGCTTCCTGTGGTCCCTCTTACAACAAAGACTCCCCCCCAAAAGTGAATTAATTATATATGACAATCTAGGAGCCCTGGACATCAAAGGCAAAGTTGAGGAGGGAATCAGACTGAGCGCCAGGGGGAGGGAGAGAGGGTTCACAAGCAGTGAGGAGTTTCCATACAAGCCTTCAGAATCAGTGAAAAAGAAGCACTCAATTGGCAAAAGATAAGTACATATGTCTAGCCTACTCTGCCAATCAAAAAACATTCCTTTGGGAAAAACCTGCCCCCTCCCGGCTCTGCACGCAGGCTGGCTTCAGAGACTACCGCATACCCCGGGCTGGAAGTACAACTCATCACGTGCCCTGAGCCATTCTTCCTGCCTCAGAGACGGAGCAAACTAACAACCATGAAAAAAAATAATCAGCCAGGTCTCCTAAGCTGAGAACTCAGGGCAGGCACAGCTCCTTTGGCTAGCTACAGACACAAGGGTTGCATGGACTTTGAATGCCTTTCACCCCTGCATAGACCTGTGTAGGCCCACTTCAACAGCATCGGCCCTCATTAGTATGATACAACAGGGTATATACCTGAAGCCTAACTTCAACTGTATCAGATATATGGTGGAGTGGGAGGCTTATGACATTTGACACTACTCTCCCTAATAAGCAGGGTCCTTTTCACCTACCCATATCAGGGGCCTGAGGACTGATGGCTCCACACACACCACATAGCCATCTGTGACTGTGTTCAGGAATAAGTGGTGCCTCCCAGTCCTACAGCCAACATCATTGGGAGTCCAGAATTCAGCTGCAAAACTGACCCACCTAGGCACTCTAGGGAACAGGGATGTGTGTTCCTCCCAGACACTCAGGGGCAAGCCCCTTGCATGACCCCCTCCTGCAGCCAAATACCTGTGCCTACAGCTATCACCCCTGCATGTATAGAACTGTAGAAGAGAGCCTACACCACACACTCAGTGACTGACTACCTGGACATCTGAACAGAATCGATACAAAAAAAGTAAATGGACTCCTAGTCTTATTTACCTAGGAACAGATCTCACCACCTGGAGAGAGGACATTAGAGCCTCAAAGGCCTCAAAAATCAAACTAGCTCACATGAGCAGCCTATTTAGCCATATCAAAACAAAACAAGAAACTAGGACACAGTAAACAAATGTAAAATAAATAAACATAACTTATTGATGACTTGGAGACAACAGTCAATATTATATCATATAAACAGACAGACCACGATGGCTGCAGCAAGCTCCCAAAACAAAGAATCAAGAAATCTTCCAGAGGAAGATAATTTCCTGGAATTACCAGAAGTAGAAGACAAAATACTAATATACAGAACTCTTCAAGGGATCAGGGAGATCAGGCAAAATGCAGAACAAGCCAAGGAACACACAGATAAAGCAATAGAGAAACTTAAGAAAATTAGAGAAGAGCATGATAACAAATTTAACAGGCTGCAAGAATCCATAGAGAGACAGCAAACAGAAATCCAAAAGATTAACAATAAAATTTCAGAATTAGACAATTTAGTAGAAAGTAATAGGAAGAAAATTGAGGAAAAGAAAGTAAGAATTAGTGAGATTGGAAATAAAGCACTTAACACCAACTTATTTGAGGAAAAATAAGACAAAAGAATTTTAAAAAATGAACACTAAGAATTATGTGGGACTTTTTTATGAAGAGGAATAACCTAAAAATGATTGGAGTACAAGAAGAGGGGGATAACAGAAAATACAGGGAGAACTGTTGAAGATTTGTCAGCAGAAGACTTCCCTGATATCATGAAAGATGCAAAGATATCTATTCAAGATGCTCATTGACCCTCACACAAGGTAGATCCCAAAAGAAAGTCACCAAGACATATTATAATCAATCTTGCCAAAACCAAGATAAAGAGAGAATTTTAAGAGTGGCTAGGGATAAACAAAAAGGCACCTACAAAGAAGAGTCAATAAGACTAAGCTCGGAGTACTCAGCAGAAGCCTCACAGGCAAGAAGGCATTGGGATGACATATATAAAGCCTTGAAGAAAGAAAAAAATGCCACCCAAGAATTATATATCCAGCAAAACTGTCTCAGAAATATGGCAAAATTAAGGCATTTTCAGATAAATACAAATTTCAGGAATTTGAAAAAAAAATTACATGAAATACTAAAGGGAGCCCTTCAGTTAGAAAATCATTAACATTAGATAACTACCCAAGACTAGAACAGAGCACAGAGCAACCAGGTATCAACCCAGACAAGGGAGTCACAAAAACGAAGCAAAGATAAACACTGAAAATAGGGAAACAGAAATGTCAATATGTAAAAGATGACAACACTAAGATGAAAAAGTGACTGAAAAAGGTAGTCCCAGGTCTTTCCTATGGAAAGGAAGTCAAGGGAAATAAAGAAATAACAGATTGATTAAAACTTTTTTTTTTTTTAAACTTAGAAAAATAGGGGTAAATGTTAAGCTAACCACAAAGGAAACTAACAATCCTACATATCAAAATAAAAAGCAAGAAAAACATAAAGACTCAGCAAATACAAATCAACAAGAAAAAAGATGAAAATAAGATACATAAAGAAAAACGACTCAGCACAGAAAATTAAGTGAACAAAGAAACTGTCAACAACACACACAAAAAATAATACACCAAAATGACAGCATGAAATCATTTTGCAATGTGGCAACATTAACTTCTGACAAAACAGACATTAAAGTAAAATCTGTAACAAATGTTAAGGGAGGGCACTATATAATGATTAAAGGGTTGATACACCAGGAAGACATAACCATAATAATTATTTATGCACCCAATGACAGGGCTCCAAAACACATAAAACAAACACTAATAGCATTGAAAAGAGAGGTAGACACCTCCACAACAATAGTAGGATACTTCAACACACCACTTCCAGTGAAGGACAGAACATCCAGAAAGAAGCTCAATAAAGACACAGAAGATCTAAATGCCACAATCAACCAAACTGACCTCACAGACATATACAGAACACTCCACACAAAAGCAGCCAAGTATACTTTCTTTTCCAACACACATGGAACATTCTCCAGAATAGACCACATATTAGGCAATAAAGCAAGCCTTAACAGAATGCAAAGCATCAAAATATTACAGAGCATCTCTTCTGACCATAAAGTCATGAAAGTAGAAATCAAAAACAGAAAAAGTGAGGAAAAAAAAATCAAACACATTGAAACTGAACAACACCTTGCTCAAAAAATACTAGGTTATATAAGAAAGTAAGGATGGAATAAACAAATTCACAGAATCAAGTGTGAATGAAAACACATCCTACCAGAACCTTTGGGACACAGTTAAAGCAGTGCTCAGAGGTCAATTTATAGCAATAAATGTACACATCCAAAAAGGAGAAATGGCCGAAATCAAAGAATTATCCCTACGACTTGAACAAATAGAAAGAGAGAAGCAAAAGAAGTCTTTGGGCACCAAAAGAAAGTAAATAATAAAAATTAAAGCAGAATTAAATGAAAGAGAACACAAAAACAATTGAAAGAGTTAACAAGACTAAAAACTGGTTCTTTGAAAAGATCAACAAAATCAGTAAACTACTGGCCAAACTGGCACAAGAAAAACAGGAGAGTAAGCAAATAACCCAAATAAGAAAGGAGATGGGCAATTTCAAAACAGAACAAACTGAAAAGAATCACAACAGAATACTATGAAAAATTGTACTCTAACAAATTTGAAAACCTAGATGAAATGGACTTGTTTCTAGAAGCTCACTACCTACCTAAACTAACACAAACAGAGGTAGAACAACTAAACAACCCCAGTATAAAAGAAGAGATTTAAAAGGTAATTTAAAAACTTCCAAAAACAACAACAAAAAGGCCCTGGTCCTGATGGCTTCATTGGAGATATCTACCAAATTTTCGGAGAAGAGTTAACACCACTACTACTAAAGATGTTTCAGAGCATAGAAAAAGATGGAATACTCCCAAACTCATCCTATGAAGCCAACATAATCCTCATAACAAAACCAGGTAAACGTGCCACAAAAAAAAAGAAGATTATACACATATATCCTCATGGACATAGACAGAAATATCCTTAACACAATTGTTACCAACAGAACTCAACAACACATCAAAAAAATAATTCACCATGATCAAGGAGAATTCACACCAGGTATGCAGGGATGGTTCAACATTAGAAAAACAATCACTGTAATCCATCACATAAATAAGACAAAAGTCAAGAACCACATGATCTTATTAATTGATGCAGAAAAGGTATTTGAGAAAGTCCAACACCTATTTGTGATAAAAACTTTCAGCAAAATAAGAATTATCAACATGATGAAAGGCATTTATACAAAGCCAACAGCCAACATCATCCTAAGTGGAGAGAGTCTGAAAGCACTCCTCTTGAAAATGGGAACTAGACAAGGATACCGTTTACCACCACTGTTATTCAACATGGTGCTGGAGGTCCCAGCCAGAGCAATTAGAGTACAAAAAGAAAAAAAACATATCCAAATTGGTAAGGAAGAAGTAAAAGTATATCTATTTGTAAACGAAATGAACTTATACAAAGAATAACCCCAAAGAATCCACAAGAATACTACTGGAAGTAACAGACAATTTCAACAAAGTATCAGGATACAAGATAAACCTACAAAAATCAGTTGGATTCCTCTACATCAACAAAGAGAACTTCGAAGAGGAAGTCATCAAATCAATACCATTTACAATAACCCCCAAGAAGATAAAATACTTAGGGATAAATCTAACCAGAGATGTAAAAGACCTATACAAAGAAAACTACAAGACACTACTGTAAGAAACCAAAAGAGACCTACATAGTGGAAAAACATACCTTGCTCATGGATGGGAAGACTCAACATTGTGAAAATGTCTAATCTACCCAAAGTGATCTGCAGATACAATGTAATCCCGATCCAAATTCCAATGACATTTTTTAATAAGATGGAGAAACAAATCACCACCTTCATATGGAAAGGGAAAAAGCCCCAGATAAGAAAAGCATCACTGAAAAAGAACAAAGAGGGAGGCCTCAAACTACCTGATTTTAGAACCTATTATATTGCCTCAGTAGTTGAAACACCCTGGTCCTGGTGCAACAACAGATACATAGACCAGTGGAACAAAATTGAGAATCCAGACATCAATTCATCCACCTACGAGTTTGTTAATTTGGGAAAAGACAGTGTCTTTAACAAATGGTGCTGGCATAACTGGGTATACATCTGCAAAAACAAACAAACAAATGAAATAAGACCCATACCTCACACTATGCACAGAAACTAACTCAAAATGGATCAAAGACCTGAATATACAATCTAAAGATCATGGAATAAAAAACAGAAACAACTCCAGGAGCCCTAATACATGCCATAAACAGACTACAAAACATTATTAGCAATGCACAAACACCAGAAGAGAAATTAGATGACGAATTAGTAATTAGATGACTAAAAAAACTAGTGCTGTCAAGCAGATTCTGACTAGAAGCTCCTAAAAATCAAACATTTATGCTCATCCAAAGACTTCACCAAAAGAGTAAAAAGACAACCTACAGACTGGGGCGGGGGGGAAAAATTGGCTACAACAAATCCTAACAGCATCTAATCTCTAAAATCTAAATTACTGCAAAATCTCAACAAAAAAGACAAATAACCCAATTAAAAATTGGGCAAAAGATATGAACAGGCACTTCACCAAAGAAAACATTCAGGCAGATAACAGATACATGAGGAAATGCTCAAGATCATTAGCCATTAGAGAAATGCAAATCAAAACTACAATGAGATACTATCTCACCCCAACAAGGCTGGCTGGCATTAATCCAAAACACAGAAAATAATAAATGTTGGAGAGGTTGTGTAGAGACAGAAACACTTATACGCTGCTGGTGGGAATGGAAAATGGTATGACCAGTTTGGAAATTGATTTGATGCTTCCTTAGAAAGCTAGACATAGAAATATCATATGACCCAGCAATCCCACTCCTTGGAATATATCCTAGAGAAATACGAGCCCCCACACAAATAGATATATGCACACCCATGTTCATTGCAGTATTGTGCACAATAGCAAAAAGATGGAAACAAGGACTTCCAGCCAACATGGCGCCGTAGACAGAAGGTCCATGCCACCCCTCCGCAGCAAAGACCTGAAAACTAAGTAAAGCAGAGACAAATGTCAGTCCTGGAACCCAAAGTGTCAAATGAAGAGATATGCAACTCAGCTAAGCACCAAATAGAGTAAGAATGTGATAGAGAACAGACAGTGAGGAGAGATACAAGTGTGGATGTCCCCTATCAGCTAATGCAGCACAGATTCGCCATCTTAGACTCCGTTCAGAGATCAGCGGACAGGGAGCACAGTAAAGCAGCTTTGCAGTGCTCCCAGCAAGAGACAGAGCACTTGGTAACCAGTGATACACACTTTCCCACCGCCCATCCTCTCCCTGCAGTTCTACCTCTGTGCTTCCTGGCTGGTAGCAGGGGCTTGGCTGGCCGGGAAGTCCAGCATCTGTGCTACTTGGGTTTGCCCCACCCACATCAGAGACTGGCAGACAGGGATTATGGGAAGGCAGCTTCATGAAGTTCCCAGCAGGAGACGCAGCACCCAGTAACAAACGATATATATTTTCCTAACCCCTACCCCTCAGGCTCCCTTGTTTCCTGCTGGGCAGTGTCTCTTGGTCCAGAGGAAACTGCTTCAGACCTGGGTCACTTGGATTCACCTGAGTCCCTTGGATTTACCCCATCCACACTGGCCGGCTCTCTGAGTGCCATTTGTCTGTTGCTGATCTTGCTTTATTCTGTTTCTTTTAGTTTCTTCTGTTCCTCCCACCACCTCCCCCTCCTTTGTCTTGAACACCTGACTCAATGTGCCATCTTTGCTTCCTCTTGAAAGGATACGAAGCACCGCTTGACTGGGGAACCACTCCCCTGGCTTGTGACACCATGCTGGTTGGATCACTTGGGCTTTTTTTTTTTCTTTGTTTTGATTTGTTCTGTTTTGTCTTCTCTTTCTTTTCACAGCTTGGGAGCCCCATCTAGCAGGGCTGCACTGCACCACTTAGGAGCCACTCCCCCAAACTGTACAGCCATGTAGGTGGGATCCTAGGGCTTTTCCTTTTCCTTTTTTTGCTTTTTTTCCTTTCTGTCTTTCTTCATTTCTCAGTTCTTGCCTCTCTATACTTCTATTCCTGTCTCCAGAATACCTGGTGCTGTGTGACATCATTACCCCTCTAGATAGGGTATACTGCACAGTCTGGGAGCCATTGCCCCAGTCTTTGCAGCTGCACTGGTGGGTACCCTCCTGGGCCTTTTTTTTTTTTCTGTGTTATTATCTAGTTATTTTTTCCCTTTTCTATATTTTCCTTTTTGTTTTTCTCCGTTTCTCATCTCACCATTCCAACAGCAAGCTTCCTTACCACTCTTTTCTTTTTGTATGTTTGTTTCTTTGTTTTTGGCTCCTGTTTCTCTTTCTCTCCTCTTTCCCATAGCCATATTAGCTCCACATATCACAACCTCCCTCCTCCTTCCTGCTTACTTTCACCATGTGCTGAACATCACACCCCTGAGCAGCACAGGCATGGGCTACTGGAACCTGTCCAGCACTGACTCCCAGCCCACACTATTGACCCTAGTACATGTCACAAACAACCCATCCCAGCCCCTCCCTTTCAGCCAGAACGGCCCTGGCTCACCATAACTGAGTGGATGGCCCTGCCCATTGGACAAGTAGGTGAAAAGTACAGTGACCACAGATGAGTACACATCAAAGAACGCACAGCCTGTCTGCTCAGATATAACCAAATAAAACAAAAAAGGCAAGACAAAACAAACAGAACTACAATCAATAAATAAAAGTGAATAACTACTGAATTTCCTGAAGATGGCAGACAATATCAAAAAGTATTAAAAAAAAAAAAAAGACAGAATGGTTCCAGTAGGGATCCAAGATAAAACACCAGGTGCCTTTCCTATAGAAGAAAAGGCACTAGAACTACCTGATAAAACAAAAAACCAAACCCATTGCCATCGAGTCGATTCTGACTCATAGCGACCCTATAGGACAGAGTAGAATTCCCCTGTAGTTTCCAAGGAGCACCTGGTGGATTTGAACTGCTGACCCTTGGGTTAGCAGCTGTAGTACTTAACCACTATGCCACCAAGGTTTCCCGAACTACCTGATAGGGAATTTAAATCTAATATTCAGTTATCCAAGAGTTGAAGCAAAAAGCAGACAAAAATGGGGGAAAAAGAGACAAATTAATTGAAAAGGCAGACAAATTCATGGCAAATACAGACAAAAAATAGAGAATTCAGGAAAATAATACAGGAACAAAATGTCACAATAAATTAAAAACTACAAGTCATACAAAACAACAACTAGAAATCCAAAACATAAACAACAAGATTTCAGAAATGGACAGTCTCATAGAAGGACTGGGAAGCAGGTTTGAAATGATAGAAGACAAGATCAGCGAAGTGGAAGACAAACACTTGGACATAACTCTGTTTGAAGAAAAATCAGAAACAAAAAGAAGAAAGATGAAGAAACCCTGAGAATTATGTGGGATACAATCAAAAGCAAAAATTTTTGAGTGATCGGAATTATAGAACAGGGGGAGAAAACGGAAAACATACAGAGGAACATTGAAGAATTGCTGATGAAAACTTCCCTAATATCATGAAAGATGAAAAGCTGACCATCCAAGAAGTTCAACAAGCTCCATATAGTATACATCCCAAAAGAAAATCACAAAAGCATATCATAATCACACTCGCTAAAACCAAAGACAAAGAAAAAATCCTTAGAGCAGTTTGAGAAAAACAAAAAGTCACATACAGAGGAGAAAAAATTAGACTAAACTCTGATTACTTGGCAGAAACCATGCAGATAGAAAAGCAATAGTATGACATATATAAAACCTTGAAAAGAAAAAAATTGCCAACAGAGAATAATATATCCTGCAAAACTCTTATTCAAATATGATATGAAATTAGGCCATTTCCGGATAAACAGACATTAATGAAATGTGTAAAAACCAAACCAAACTTCCAAGAATTATTAAAGGAAGTCCTTTGATCTAAGAAAAGACATCAGACCTCAGCCTTAATCTAAGATATAAAATGGTCCCAGCAAGATACCAACCTAAGAAATGAACTCTCAGGGACTATTAAAAACCGAAAGAATTACAGCAGAGAACCAGAGAGGTTAACCTGTAAATGACAACAATGTCAGAGCAATAAAAGAGGGAATAAACAATGTAGGTATAGAACTTTCTAATGCAGAGGAAGGCAAGGCAATACCAAGTAATAATAGACTGGTTCAAACCTAGGGAGATAAGGGTAAATTTCAAGGTAACCAAAAAGAAAGTTAACAAACCTAGTAGTCAAAATAAAGAAGAGAAACATAAAGTCTCAATAAAAACAAAATCTACAAAAACAAAAGAAATGAAAAAGAAATCCACAAACAAAAGGAACTCAGTACAGGAGAGTAAGAGGAACAAAGAAAATGTCAGCACCACAAAAAAATAAAAAGCGCTATAAAATGACAGCAATAAACTCACAACTATCAATAATTACACTGACTATAAACGGCATAAATGCACCCATAAAGAAACACAGAGTGACAGAATGGATTAAAAAAAAAAAAAAAGATCAATCAATTTGGTGCCTACAAGAGACACACCCACATCTTAGAAAAAAAGACATAAATTTATTAAAAATCAAAGGATGGAAAAAATATATCAAGCAAATAACTACCAAAGAAGAGCAGGCATGGTGATATTAATCTAAGACAAAGCAGACTTTAAAACAAAAACCATTATAAAAGACAAAGAAGGGCACTATATAATGATTAAAGGGATGGTCCATCATGAATTAACCATAATAAACATCTATGCACCCAATGACAGGGCTCCAAAATACATAAAACAAACTCTAACAGCACTGAAATTGACAGTTCCACAATAATAGTAGGAGACTTCAACGCACCACCCTCTGTAAAGGACAGAACATCTAGAAAAAAACTCATCAAAGACACAGAAGATCTGAAGGGCATAATCAGCCAACTTGACCTCATAGACATATATAGAACACTCCACCCAACAGCTGCAAAGTATGTATTCTTTTCCAATGTACATGGAATGTTCTTCAGAATAGACCACATCTTAGGTCACAAAGCGACCCTCAACAAAATCCAAAACACTGAGATAATGCAAAATATCTTCTCTGACAACAAAGACATCAAAGCAGAAATTAACAACAGGAAGAGCAAGGGAAAAAAATCAATTACATGGAAACTGAATAACACCCTGCTTAAAAATCACTGGGTAATAGAAGAAATCAGAGATGGAATTAAAAAAAAAACCTAGAATCAAATAAGAATGAAAACACATCATACTGAAACCTTTGGAACACAGTAAAGGCAGGGTTCAGAGGTCAATTTATAGCAATAGATGCACACATCAAAAAAGAAGGGACAAAATCAAAACATTAGCTGCACAACTTGAACAAATAAAAAGTGAACAGGAAAAGAAGCCCCACAGCCACCAGAAGAAAATAATAAAGATCAGAGCAGAAATAAATGAAATAGAGAATAGAAAAACAATAGAAAGCATCGACAAAACCATAAGTTGGATCTTTGAATTGATCAACAAAATAAACAAACCACTGGTCAAACTGACAAAAGAAAAACAGGAGAGGACACAAATAACCGAAATAAATGAAATTGGGGACATTGCAACAGACAGAACTGAAATAAAAAGAATCATAACAGAGTATTATGAAAAACTATACTCCAACAAATTTGAAAACATAGAGGAAATAGACAAATTACTAGAAACACACTACCTACTCAAACTTACAGAAAATGCTGTTGAAAATCTGAACAGACCCATAACAAGAGAAGAGATTGAAAAGACAATGAAAAAAAAAGTCCAAACAACAACAAAAAAAACCTCTGGTCCAGATCACTTCACTGGAGAATTCTACCAAACATTCAGAGAAGAGCTTACACCAGTACTACTCAGACTGTTTTAGAACTAGAAAAGAAAGCGATACTTACGAATTCATTCTATGAAGCCAGCATAATCCTGATACCAAAACCAGGCAAAGATACCAGGAAAAAAAAAAAAAAAGAAAATTACAAACAAATATCTCTCATGAATATAGAGGCAAAAATTCTCAACAAAATTCTAGCCAATAGAATGCAGCATAATATATATATATATAAAAAAATACACCATGACCAAGTATGATTCACAACAGGTATGCAAGAATGGTTCAACATTAGAAAATCAATCAGCATAATCCACCACATAAACAAAATGAAAGAAAATAATCACATGATCATCTCAATCAATATAGAAAAGGCATTCGACAAAGTCAAACACCCATTCCTGATAAAAACTCTCAATAAAATAAGCATAGAAGGGTCATTTCTCAACATAATAAAGGGCATCTATGCAAAACCAATGGCCAGCATCATTCTTAATGGAGAGAGGTTGAAAACATTCCCCCTGAGAACAGGAACAAGGCAAGGATGCCCTTTAGCACCACTCGTATTTATCATTGTGTTGCAAGTTCTAGCTGGAGCAATAAGGCAAGAAAAAGAAATAAAGGACATCCACATTGGTAATGAAGAAGTTAAACTGTCCCCACTTGCGGATGATATGATACTACACATAGAAAACCTAACAGAATCCAAGAAAAAACTACTGGAACTAATAGAAAGGATCAGCAGAGTAGCAGGGTACAAGATAAACATATAAAAATCAGTTGGATTCCTCTACACTAATAAAGACAATGTTGAAAAGGAAATCAAGAAAACGATACCATTTATAATAGCCCCTAAAAGAAAACAAACAAACATAAAAACTTAGAAATAAATCTAACCATGGATGTAAAGGACCTATAGAAAGAAAACTACAAAACACTACTGCAAGAAACCAAAGAGATCTACATAAATGGAAAAACATACCATGCTCATGCATAGGTAGACTCAACATTGTGAAAATGACAATTCTACCCAAAACAATTTACAAATAAAGTGTAATCCCAATCCACATACCAACAACCTTCTTTGAGGAGATGTAAAAACTTATCATTAACTTTATATGGAAAGGGAAGAGGCCCCACATAAATAAAGCAGTATTGAAGAAGAATAAATTAGAAGGACTTGCCCCACCTGACCTCAGAACCTGCTATTCAGCTATGGTAGTCAAAACGAGCTGGTACTGGCATACTGACAGATACATTGACCAATGGAACAGAATTGAGAAACCAGAAGTAAATCTATCCACCTATGGTATCCTGATCTTTGACAAGGGCCCAAAGTCCACCAAATGGGGAAAAGACAGTCTTTTTAACAAATGGTGCTGGCAAAATTGGATGTCCATCTGCAAAAAAATGAAACAGGACCCATACCTCACACCATATACAAAATCTAACTCAAAATGGATCAAAGACCTAAATATAAAGCCAAAAACTATGAAGTTCATAGAAGAAAAAATAGGACCAACGCTAGAGGCTCTAATACATGGCATTAACAGGATACTAACCACAACCAACAACACACAAGCTCCAGAAGAAAAGCTAGACAACCAGGTTATTGTAAAAATTAAATACTTATACTCACCAAAAAAATTCACCAAAAGAGTAAAAAGAGAAACTACAGATTGGAAAGAAATTTTTGGCTATTACAAATCAGAAAAAGGTCTAATCTCTAAAATCTACAAGAAAATCCAATACCTGTACAAAAAAAATAAAATCCAATTTAAAAAAGTGGGCAAAGGAAATGAACAGACAATTCACCAAAGAAAACATTCAAGAGGCCAGCTGACACATGAGAAAATGCTCGTGATAACTAGCCATTAGAGAAATGAAATCAAAACCACAATGAAATACCATCTCACCCCAGAATTACTGGCACAAATAAAAAAAAGCATAAAATAACAAATGTTGGAGAGGCTGCAGGGAGAATGGAACTCCTACTGCACTGCTGGTGGGGATACAAAATGATACAACCTTTACGGAAAACGGTATGGTGCTTCCTTAGAAAGCTAGAAATAGAAATACCATACGATCCAGCAGTTCCACTCCTTGGAATACACCCTAGAGAAATAAAAGTTGTCACACGAATAGACATATGCACACCCATGTTCATTGCACCATTGTTCACAATAGCAAAAAGATGCAAACAACCTAGATGCCCATCAACAGATGAACGGAAAAACAAAATGTGGCACATACACACATGGAGTATTATGCAACAATAAAGAACAAGATCAATCTGTGAAATATCTCATAACATGGATGAATCTGGAGGGCATTATGCTGAGTGAAATAAGTCAATCACAAAAGGACAAATACTGTACAAGATCACTACTGTAAAAACTCATTGAAAGGTTTACACACAAAAAGAAATAATCTTTGATGGTTATGAGGGAAGGGAAGGGTGGGGATGGAAAAACACTAAATAGACAATAGATAAGTGGTAACTTTGGTGAAGGGTAAGACAGCACACAATACTAGGGAAGCCAACACAATTTGTGCAAGGCAAGGTCATGGCAGCTCCACAGACACATCCAAACTTCCTGAGGGACAGAATTTCTTGGCTGAGGGCTGTGGGCACCATGGTCTCCAGGAAAATCTAGTTCAATTGGCATAACATGGTTTATAAAGAAAATGTCGTACATTCTACTTCAATGATTAGCACCTGGGTTCTTAAAGGCTGTGAGCAGCCATCTAGGATATTCCACTGGTCTCACTCTTTGGGAGCAAGGAAAAACAAAGAAAACTAAAGATACAAGGGGAAGATTACGTCAAAGGACTAATGGACCACACCCACCAACATCGCCACCAGACAGAGTCCAGTAAAACTAGTCCAGTGCCTAGCTACCACCACTGACTGCTCTGACAGGGATCACAATACAGAGTCCTGGACAGAGCTGGAGAAAAATGTAGAACAAAATTTTAACTCAAAGAGGAAAACCTGACACAGACTGGAGAAGTCCCGAGAGTATGGCCCCCGGACACTGTTTCAGCTTCAGTAATGAGGTCACTCCTAGGTTCAACCTTTAGCCAAAGATTGGACAGGCCCATAAAACAAAACAAGCCTAAAGGGGCACACCAGCCCTGGGACAAGGACTAGAAGGCGGGAGGGAACAGGAAAGCTGGTAATACAGGACCCAAGTATAAGAAGGGAGAGTGTTGACATGTCGTGGAGTTGTTAACCAATGTCATAAAACAATATGTATACTAACTGTTTAATGAGAAACTAGTTTGTTCTGTAAACCTTCATCTAAAGTACGACTAAAAAAATAAAAAAAAGATGGAAACAACTAAGTGCCCATCAATGGACAAATGGATAAACAAATTATGGTATTTTCACACAATGGACTACTACACAATGATAAAGAACAAGGATGAATCCGTGAAACATTTCATAACATGGAGGAATCTGGAAGGCATTATGCTGAGTGAAATTAATCAGTCGCAAAAGAACAAATACTATATGACAGTTCTGTTATAAGAACTCAGGAATAGGCTTTAAACACAGAAGAAAACATTCTTTGATGGTTATGAGAGTGAGGAGTGTGGGAGAGGAGTATTCACTAACTAGGTAGTAGACAAGAATTATCTTAGGTGAAGGGAAGGATGACATACAATATGGGGGCATCAGCACAACTGGACTAAACCAAAAGCTAAGAAGTTTCCTGAATACAACAAAACACTCTGAGGGACAGAGTAGTAGGGTGGGGAGGAGGGCCTGGGGACCATGGTTTCAGGGGACATCTAGGCCAACTGGCTTAACAAAGTGTATTAAGAAAATGCTCTGCATTCCTCTTTGATAAGCAGCATCTGAGGTCTTAAAAGCTAGCAAGCAGCCATGTAGGATGCATCAATTGTTCCCAACCCACCTAGAGTAAAGGAGAATGAAGAACATCAAAGACACAAGGAAAAAATGAGCCCAAGACACAGAACGGGCCACATCAACCAGAGACTCCATCAGCCTGAGAACAGAAGAACTAGATGGTGCCTGTCTACCACGAATGACTGCTCTGACAGGGAACACAACAGAGAGTCCCTGATGGAGCAGGAGAAAAGTGGGGTCAGACCTCAAATTCTAGTAAATAGATCAGACTTAATGGTCTGGCTGAGACTGGAGGGACCCCAGAAGACGTGGCCCTTGGATTCTCTGTTGGCCCCAAACTAAAACCATTCCCAAAGGCAACTCTTCAGACAAAGACTAGACTGGACTATAAAATGTAAAATGATATTTGTGAAAAGTGTGCTTCTTAGCTAAAGTAGATACATGAGAGTAAATGGGCAGCTCCTGTCCAGAAGCAGGACTGGAAGGCAGAAAGGGACAGGAGCAGGGTGAATGGACATGGGCAATGCAGAGTGGAAGGGAGGAGTGTGCTCTCACGTTATAGGGAGAGCAACTAAGGTCACATAACAATGTATGTATAATTTTTTGTATGAGAAACTAACTTGAACTATGAACTTTCACTTAAAGCACAATAAAAAAATTTTTTAAAGTTAAAAAAAAATCTCAGTACTGGCTGTGGATAGTTGTGTCTGCCATTTAGCTCTAAGTTTGGGTAAACCGAAGGCGCTGGTGGGTCAGCGGTAGAATCCTCACCTTCCACGCTGGAGATCCCGGTCGGATTCTTGGCCGATGCAGCCCATGTGCAGCCACCTTGATGTTGCTGGGATGCTGTACAGGTTTCAAGGGAGCTGCCGGGCTAAGACGGGCTGGGAAGAAAGTCCTGTAACCTGCTTCTGAAAATCAGCCAACATAAGCCCTATGGGTCACAACAGTCTGATCTGCAAGCGATTGAGAGCAGAGGATATAAATTGTTATAACTAGGGCTGCTGTTTTTTAAGAGCAAGTCAGTTGTTCTGGAGTTGATTCCAATTTATGGTAACTCAAAAAAAAAAAATGAGTAGTGTCCCATCGGGTTTTCGAAAGCAGATTGCCAGGCGTTTCTTTTGAGCCCCCTCCAGCCTTTCAGTTAGCAGCTAATCACGATAATGGTTTACACCACCCAGGAACTCCTTTTTAAGGCTAAAATTAAGTTTTTTTTTGTATTTTGTTCTTATCATCTCTTTTTGCTACTTTCAAAAGGTCTTGTACCAGAATTCACGAAGTTTCCCAATATCATATAGCATTTCATTGTACAAATTTGTCTTATTTTTCTTTTGCCTTTTCTAATTCCCATTAACTGAGCCAATGAAATATGCTTCTGAAGGAGAAAGGCTGCCCAGTTTGTGGAGTAGCTTAAATATTGGTAGTATTTCTACTGCTCCCACATCTCCCACTACTTAGGTTTAACTGTTATCATGGTCTAAGACCCCAGTAAGAGAGGGAAAATGAAGTCAAATAGTTTTCTCTGCTCTACATGCATGCTAACTCCTAAGTCATTTTTAATCTTCTGCTTCCCTAATTTTTTTTGTTTCTATCTAGTCATCTAGTGCTAGAAATAATAACGGGAAACACTGGAGGCTTCACCATTAAGCAGCTGGTTAGCCTTACCGTCATGTTTGCATACAAAAAATCTAATTTGCCAGAGAGCAAGATTCCCTTAATGTGAACTGTGATTCTAAATCCATCCTTTGTTTTTTTTTTTTTGGTTATATCTCTTTTTTGAATTCTCATTATGGGGCAACATGATGACAAGGACCTTTACTTTGTAAATTTCTGCTAGCCACAGATTGTTGATTTTCTACTGTTTAGTTACAATTAAAACTAATGAGAAAACCTCTGGAGTAATTCTGTGGTTTTATACAGGGGTCTGCTCTTCTGAAGGGATGTAGTAGACATGCTCTAAAACCAAATGCGGAATCCGATGAACTGAGCTCCTTCCCTGGCCACGAGAAACATTAATTCAGCAATCCTGGACTTTCTCTCCCAACTCTCTGAGCCGCAGTTTCTTTTTATATTTTATTTAGATTAGATAACTAACTTTAAGGAATGCTCTAAAGATCAAATGAGAAATTTGGAGCAAAATATTTTATACAAATGAAAATATTTTACACAGCACAAAATCAATGCCAATGTCATCCACATATAAGTAAATTATTTTTAAACTATTGGTAAACACGTGATTAGCTCATTTAAGCAATCTACATACTCAATTAAAATTGATGATTTTGAATTGTAAATACCTTTTGGTCTTTTTTTTTTTGGTCTTTAGGTATTATAGACTCAGGCACTCCTGGTGTAGTTATTTCAGCAGATAGATCCTATTTTCTTTTCTCCAAATAGCCTTTGATTTGACATAAATGTTCTTTAGTATAAATTCTCAGAAAAATATGTTCATTTCATTTACACCTGCAGAGAATCTCAATGTCTTTGTTTGAGGACCATAGATATGTGTGGCCTGAAAATTGTGAGAACGTAAGGTGGAAAAAGAGGTTATTGGATAAAATTGGCTTGACTTCATTGGATAAAATTTCCTTTAAAGCTTACCTAAGTCACTTTTTGTTTCACGATACCACACATTGCCAAGTGAAGGTGACACATTTATTACATTCTAGCAATTGTAAATATTCTCTTCTGTTTTGTAAGGAGTACATCTTTGATTGAGTAAGGATGGTTGCAAATTTTTTCCTCCCATGTCACTGTCATTTGAGATCAGGATACAGTCACTGCCCAGGTCTGTGATGATCAGTAGCTAATCCTTTAAATCAAGTGGCAACAGAATCTCTAAGTTATAAGTTGCTGCTTTCTTCTGCTACTACATGACCGCTGGTGAACTTCTGCCAAATGGAAGGACACAACCCATACTCCTTTAATGCAACAACCTCAACGTTAAGAAGTTCTGTGGTGGGCTGGATTAAAATTGGCCTCTGTGCAACATCCTTTCCTGCCCTCTGGGTCAGCTTAGAAATGCTTCTCTCCTTTTTTAACATTCAACCCTTCATAAT